>NC_136954.1:4614032-4663474 GCF_032717465.1 Coenobita brevimanus
TCCACTGTTTAACATCAAAATCGAATGAATTCTTGCATATCCCTTAACACTTCCACCAAGTTTGGTTCAAATAAGATCAAGAATGTCTGAGTTGACTTTGTCCAGCAATACTGACATTTGACTTCACTGTGACCTTGGGCTATGACTGTTCTCAGCATCGAATCTCTCCATCCTTCTTTTGACCACAAGACAATGTATTCAGATGAGCGATGTCTGAGCTCAATGACGTTCAGACATCTACCCTAATAAGATCGCTGGTGGTAGAATGAAAATTATAGACATCATTTTTGTTAACTCTCCTCTGAATAATATTTCTGGTGATTGCAAAAAATAAACAGAAGGCACCATTTCACTTACCTCTCCTCTGAAAAAAAAAAAAAAAGATTGATTGTCATGAGGAAAAAGTAGACATCATCTCTCCTGAAAGACGAAACTCAAAACTGGTCAGTTGTCTCCAGTTTCTCATATCATATGTTTTGCTACTTACGAGATTGGGAAGATGTGAAAAAAAGGACAAAGGGGGAAGAAGGACGGAGAAAGATATGAAAACTGGGGAGACAGGCACAGGGTTACAGCTCTCTCCCTCCCTCCCTCTCTCTCTCTCTCTCTCTCTTTCTCTCTCTCTCTCTCTCTCTCTCTCTCCTGTACACGCCAAAGCTCCACTTGCATATCCCTTGTTTTATTTCACGCATAGTCATTACAATAGCATATGTGGATACCCAGCGATGACATGACTCCTCTTCACTACTCTCTCTCTCTCTCTCTCTCTCTCTCTCACACACACACACACACACACACACACACACACACACACACACACACACACACACACATGTCTTCTTACGTCTTCGATCAAAAAGTTCTTTTCCGGCAGTCCACGAGAGCTCCAGCAAAAGTATTCTTTCATCCGGGCTCTACTGCTGAAGAGTGTGTGTGTGTGTGTGTGTGTGTGTGTGTGTGTGTGTGTGTGTGTGTGTGTGTGTGTGTGTGTGTGTGTGTGTGTGTGTGTGTGTGTGTGTGTGTGTGTGTGTCTGTGTGTGTGTGTACTTCGAAAATATAAAAGCATTCCAACCAATTTGCAAGACAAAGAAACCTCCATATTTTTTATTTATTCGGGATCGCTTTGTTTTTCGTAATTCGTCACTTTAATATTCAGTCTTATACACAATCAAGTTTTTGCCCTTTGGATCCGTATTCATAAACTCTTGCCTGAACATGAAAAAAATGCAAAATATAGTTCGTCATTGGGTTGAAGAGGATAAGTTGTGCATCAGATTGCTTTTATATATATTTCTTTTCACTCTTACAGTTATCAGTTCAAACTCTCGTAAGGTTTTGTTTAAGACTGGTTGCACGTACAGTCACCAAAAGGACTGTCGCCTTTCTTTCATCCACGGGCTATGGAAATCAGTACTGTGAATCCGCCAAGTCCATGGAGAGAAAAGCATGAGAGGTGACAGGACTTTTGTTGCCGACCGTACATTTGTCTTCACGCACACAGCTATTAATACTTTACAGCTTGTTACCTCTTCTCAGTTAAGGTTATAAATATGACTCAGTATATACATGTCATTCTTACAGCAACCAAACAATTCTCAAAATATAAAGTCCTGTAAGTAAGCCTTGTACATGATTTTTTCTACACAGCAGATACCTAAAAGAAAAGAAAAGGAAATAATTGTCGATAATAGTTAACTTTGTGACCTGTTAAACCTGTAAATGGGTTAGGAGTCTACACATACAGCCCCATGTACATATTCATTATCTTCCGAGGTTAAGCCCTTCACTCCGAAGACGTATCTACACAATAAAAGTTCGTGCACTGGTGTGTGAAAAACTGCTTAGTTATCACGCTGCCGCACAATCTCCTTCCACTAAGTTCTTGGCCAACAGGAGGCGGCAAACTTGTGACGCTGCCGCTCTAAGCTCTGCCCACTACCATACCCTAATTAGCCGATGGGAGTGCTGGTACCCATGATGTTCCACTCATTGGTTCCTTTCATTGTGACCAGCTTCCCCACACACCCCTACACAAACATACACACAAAACCATGACCATAACATCCATTACCACTACCACCATTTTCACACACCGCCCAACTATCACCATACCCTTCACTAAAGTCTCAAGTAACTACAGTCACGGCTAAAACTACCACCACATTCCCACCACCACAACAATAAAAACATCAATATCAACAAAACCCACAAAAAAACTACTGCAATAACCACAATTACAACAGATACTACGAACACAATAATATCCGCCGCCACCACCACCATCACAACAACTAGCCTACATGTGACCACCATCATCACACAACCACAACCACAACAACCACACCAACAGCACCAACACAACTACTATCACCACAAGCATCACCACAGCTGTCTACATTTATTCCTATTTCAATCCATATTTGAACAAATTTTACAACCACACATTACCTCCAAGTACAAGAAGTTATGTAAATCTTTCTTAACATCTCTGGTACTATCAATAAACAAGTGATCTTTGCTATATAATGTAAACAATTATTCCAGGCAAAAGATATCAAATCCATCTCTCTCTCTCTCTCTTTCTCTCTCTCAACTGGCCACTATCGCCCTTTCCTCAGTTATCAATTTGTGTCTAGCACGAGAACAAGTTTCTACTGGAGAAATGAGGGGAAAAAATGATGGATAATCCCATTCTGTCGTCACAAAGGCCAACAAGCCAGAGACGATCGCTTGCAATGGAGGGAGAAAGGAAAGGCAGGGGGAGGATATGAAATGAGGAGGAATATACAGTAGGAGGAATACGGATGGATGGAAGGATGGATGGGGAAAAGTAGAGATATGTAAGCTGGAGTGGAAGGAAAAGACACTACAAAAACAAGTGAAAGGAGTGGCTGACAAGGAAGAAACCAAGAAGGGAGGTAAGGAGCAAACCAGGGAGGGAGAGAAGGAAGAAACCAGGGAGGGAGGGGAGGAGGAAACCAGGGAGGGAGGGAAGGAAGAAACCAGGGAGGGAGGGGAGGAGGAAACCAGGGAGGGGGGAAAAGAAGGATTAGGGAAGTGTGGGAAGGGACATAGAGAGGTAGAAGGATTGAAGGAAAGGCTGATAAATGAAAGGGAAGGGATGAGGAAAACATGAAGAGAGGTGGTGAAAGAGATGGAAGAGAGGCCGCAAAGAAGGTGGTAAAAAGGATGGAAGAGAGGCCGCAAAGAAGGTGGTGAAAAAGATGGAAGAGAGGCCGCAAAGAAGGTGGTGAAAAATATGGGAGAGGCCACAAAAGAAGAGTGATACCAAGTTCAGAGTTGGGGTAGAAGGGAGGGGTGGAGGCGAAGGACGAAAAATTTACTGTGAAAGGAAAGGATGGAAGAAGAAAGGAAGAGAAAGTAGTACAATAAGTGGGAGAAAAAAACTGAAATGGAGAGAGAGAGAGAGAGAGAGAGAGATGGGCAGGACTTTGGGATTCAGCTGAGACCATTAGAGAAATCCACCGAGATCAGGAACGTCATTTGTCATCACCACCCACCGTCATCACCACTTACTGTCATCACCACTCACTCTCATCACCACTCACTGCCACCACCACTCACCGTCATCACTATCAACACTCACTGTCATTACTGTCACTATTCAATCATCATCATTCATCACCATTCATCACCATCACTCACTATCACCACCATCATCATCACTCCCTATCAACACTGACACTACCACTGTCATTATCTTCACTGGCATCACTCAGCACCCCTCACTACCATCACTCATCATCACTTACTACCATCACTCATCACCATTCACTACCATCACTCATCACCACTCACTACCATCACTCATCACCACTCACTACCATCACTCATCACCACTCACTACCATCACTCATCACCAATCACTGATCCGACCACAACCATTGTCTTTATTCAGCTCAGTAAAGACTTTTCTCGTTAAAGGACGTATAAAAATTCTCTTGCATCGTTTACAGCAAGATACTGGTTTTTTTTTTAATTCTTGCTATCACGAGACGAATTTGTTCACGCAACTCTAATGTTTTCCTCATTTATATATCAGTCACTCAAATATTTCCCTACTTTAATTTATCACAATTTACTTTCATTTTTTTAAGGAGTGTCATTTTGATCCATTGTTTCTTCAGTATCTTTACCAAGCACAATATTTGCCTCTCTCTCTCTCTCTCTCTCTCTCTCTCTCTCTCTCTCTCTCTCTCTCTCTCTCTCTCTCTCCATTAATATCAGTTTAGTTCTTATTGTCCTGAGAACCCAGCTGGTCTTCGCTTGCTGGCAGGAGGAGGAGGAGGAGATAAGAAAGCATCGAGGGGAGGGAAAAACAAACGAGAAGGTGGAGAAGGAAAGAAGGTGAAGACAAAGAACAAAGATAACATAAACGAAGGAGCAAGAGTGAAGAACGTAGTGAAAGGCAAGGAAGAGGGCGAGATAAATGAGTAGAAAAGACTGAGATAAAGTGGAGGTGATAAAGGAAGAAGAGCAAGAGAGAAGGATGGTGTATGAGAAATGGAAAATAAGAGCAATATATTCAACAAGAACGACGGAAAAGCAGCAAAGAAGAGAGGGACGAGGAAGAACAAGGGAGGGAGAAACAAAGACAAAATACTCAAAGAGTGGAAGGAAACGAAAATAAAAGCGAGAAAGAGGACGCAGACGAAAATATGTGAAAAAAAGAAAAAAAATAAGAAAACAAGGTAGCCCAGGGACGTAATTTTTTGTTTTAATTCTGTCTTAATTCTGCTCTCTCCTGATGACATTTTTTTCTTCACTTTTTACCCGCTTGTGGTCGCGTCTTTTGTTTTATTCCAATTTACACCAGACGATTTTATTTAGTTGAATACACAAGACTCAGAAGTTCGTATTCCCATCGGTTAAAAACGCTCCCTAGCACCTCGTCTTTTGCGATTTATTTCTGAATACGGCTGGTTCATATAAATTTGTAACATGTTGAAAAATGGTGGTACTGGAATGATTTAAATGACACAGAGGAGGATAGTAAGGAATAATAAGTAAATAAATCGCTTAGGAAGGTGATAGGGAAATTCCTTAACCAATGAGAATACAAACCAGAGAATACTTTCACTATCAGCCCCTCTATGGTCGAAACAAGTCTAGTAACCTATTATCTGACAATTTTATTCAGCTGAGAGTAGGTTACTGGAGTCTGAGTGGTACGGTTTTCACACTGGAGGGGTTAGTCTTCATTCTTACCTACAGCGTCAGGCGGTTCTCCCAAGCTAAAGAAAATCGTCAGGTCGTAGCAGGAACAATGAAAGCCAGATCCCATCAGACTATTAGCTTTAAAGATAGGGAAGAGATAAAGAAAAAAAAGATAAAGCCAATAACAGGGAAGAGGACGGAATGAATGGAGAAATAGTGGAGCAGAAACCTGGTTGTGTTATTCCCGAAGTGCTAAATGAATGCACGGGGTAAATAGCAGAATATGAAAGCAAGAATAAGTTGCTGAGAGAAAATGTGAGTGTGAATTACAAAGAAAGTGAGATGGTGCAGGGAAAGGGGGAAGGAGAGAGGAAGGGAGGGAGGTCAGAGAAGAAATAGGTTGTGCAAGAGAATTGTTCCGTAAGAAAGGGAAACGATTTGTCTCCTTTAATTAATACGGGATTAAGGCTTGACTCACGCTTGTCTTACCTTAATCCCCCCCCCCTCTCTCTCTCTCTCTCTCTTTCACCTTTTTCCATCTCTATTACTCTTTCTAAACATTTCCTCATCATCATTTTCACTTCTTCCACTTTTACGTGTATTTCCCCACCTCTCAAACGTTTCCTCCACTCTCCCCGCCTCTTTTATCCTGCCGCTTTTCTCTCTCTGTCCCTCTCCATTTTTATACTCCTCGTTTCGCTTCTTCCACTCGCATCGTTCTTTCAGTCCTTGTATGATTTTTTTTTTTTTTTTTTTCTTTTGCTTCCCCAGTCCCTTTCATCTCCCTTTTCTTCCATTTTCATTTCTTTTTCCTCCCCCTTCACTTTCCCCTCAATTTCAAGTCTCTACTGCTTTATATCGGCAAATTAACAGATGTTTTCTTTCTCTGAACTTTATTTTCTATCTTCTCACCGCCCTCTCAGGCTCCTATGACACACTTAGCTGAGCAAAGTCTGGTGATAGCTGCCGTAAATCACCTGAGTTGTCTCGACCATGCGGAGGCTATTCATTTCAGTACTGACATTCCTAACCTCTAATGAGTTACAGATAAAATAACTCCTCCCTCGTTAGATGGAAGAGAGTATCAGAGTTTTCCCGATCATGAAAGAGTCAATATTTATTTCAATTTTTGCATTTCTTCACCTCGTTTTATATTCTTTTGACAAGTGGCAGCATCTCTAGGTTCGGCTTTGTCCGTCTGTATCTTCCTAGTGATTTTCAGACATGCATTACTCAACTCCCAGACTTTAAATACTTTAGTGAAGCCACACCACACACAGCACCCTCACACAAGGCCAAACAAAATCCTCTTCCCACACCACACTACACCAAGGGCATTAACAGAAGGGCCCCGTAGCTTCCCCATCTACTTTTTTGTACTTATCTTTTAATCACTTTGCAGTATTCATTAAGCTACTTACACCAGTAATGAAGGAAACAGCCCGCGCATGTATTCAATATGGACGGCGGACATTATGCCGAAGTGGTAACATGTGAAAGCTTTTGGCACATGGGAGAACTGCTGGACCTCAGGGAACAAGCTATCAAGTCTATGCCCAGAGTTGGCCACCGTGGTGGATGGCTGCCTCACTCACCCTAGACTCCACCCACAGAGGTTCCTCCCTGTAAGCCTCCAGGCACCAACTTTTCTCATTCCAGTGTCTCCCGGCAGGAACGATCAACTTGGTTCAGCCATAAGCTTTGCTGTTTCCCCCTTGGTCTTTTCGCCCCAGGCTGACTCTTTCGGACATCACTCTACGGGAAGGATAAGCCTATGGAAACGTGCCACGTTCCCACACCAGCTGGTGTTCACATATTATGTACATGATAGACCACGCGTCACCGAGAACAATTGCTCGTTACGCAGCCGGTAATCATCCGTGATCCTGCTAAAGCATTTCGTAACAAAGGTGTTAATTCGCCAACCATAGTTACTGATCAGTGCTCCTGTCTCGCAGCCATAATTTAAGAAAGATGCGAATCTATAGCCTTCTGCATAAACACCGATGAACTCAAATGCTGGATCCGAGTGAGTCCTTAACGCCGTATGCCAGACCAATGCGACAGGAAATCTCACCATCCGACGCACCACTGATATGGCTCACACTACGAAAATAAGTGACTATCCTCACCACATGCCAGGGACAGAATGCAGTGTGTCATTCAAAAAGCCACCAAATGCCTGGATCTTGGTTTTGGCCATTGGAAACCTACAGCCCCTGTGGCTGTACCTCCTCGTGAAATGTCTTGAGAGCATTCAGGATTGCCTTCTGCGACTCAGCTAATGTAAGTGCAATATCAGCAAAGTCAAGGTCAGTAACCAAAATAGGAATAGTAATTCCTACCCACAGCCGTGTTATTAAGGGATTAATGACGGCATATCTAACATTTCCAGCATAAAAGCTCTCTCCTAAGCTGGGCACAATCGTCTGGAGACATCGGGAATGAAAGAGAAATGAGGTCCTCGGAATGAAGGAGTCATTTGTATGTTATTGCTGTATATCAATTGGGTTTAGGTTATAGGGTCATATTCTAAATGGCTTTGAGGAGTTCGCAAAACCTCTTCCTTACCAATTTATTCTCCAAATTATACATCCATAACACGTTGTATGTTACTGCTGCTAACAATGTCAATATTTACACGACATAAATGATCAACAGAAAGATACGGTATAATTTTCTAGATAACCCACTAAGGAAAAGGTGACGTCCTAGATAGCCTTCTCGCACCTCTTTCTCGTCTGTATATTTCTGTGAGTTTCTACGTTAATATTCACATTCTGTTGATACATCTCGATATCACAAAGATACTGCAACACAATGTTCAGGGTTACTAAGCTAGAAAAATCACTAAGGAAACGGAGATGTGATGCCTTTTATGTACTGTGAAAAAGGAAGAGGCAGTCCAAAGCCTCCTATGCAAGCAAAATTAATAAAGACATGTCTCGAAGGTTCCTATGCCGCGTACACTCAGCAAGATGTGCAACTAAGCTCTTTATGCTCGTCGGTTAAGGAAACTCCCTAACAATTTTTCCTGAGCGACTTAATTTGCTTATTACACCTTACTGACCTTATCCGTGTTGCATAAATCATCCTAGTATCGCCCCACACTGGATGGATATCGTACAAAGCGATATTAACCAGCCATATCCAAAAATTAATCACTAAGGAAGAGGTGTCACGGAGCCTCCTTACCCTACGGGAATACAGGCCCACGTCTGCTATATAATCCAGAATACTGACGTCAGCACGCACACCACAACATAAACCTGTCGCCTTGAAAACTAATATTAGCTTCTGCACATAAGTTTCAACCTTGTGTCCGCTAATTACCCCACCGGCCACAACATTATTTAGTGGGGATTTTCACGCTAATCAACACTCAGGCGGGGGACTGGGAGAAGTGTGAGAAATTAAGGGAGGAGGAGGAGGAGGAAGGGGAGGGGGGAGGGAGGAGGGGGAGGGGAGGGGGAAGAAGTGGAGGGGAGTAGAAGGAAAAAATTAAAGGGTTTGAGGAAGAGAAGGAAGGGGAGGTGTGAGAATTTTGTAGGGGAGGGAAGAAAAGGAAGGCGAGATGGGAGGAAGGAAGGTGAGCGGGATTGGGCAGGGCTACAGGAAAAATAGAGGAGGAGAGGACGGGAGGGGAGGGGATGGGAGGGGTGGAGCCGAAAGAAGAGAAGTGGTGGAGCAGGAAGCAAAGTAGAGGTGGAGATGGAGGGAAGGAGTGGGGAGATGAGGGGTGAGAGAATTTAAGGGGAGGGACCGGGACAGGACTGAGTTCAGAGTTGACGAAAGAATAAATGATGGGGAGGGAAGGGGAGGGAGGGTAAAGAGAGGGGAAGAGGAGAACAGGTAAGTAGAGGGAAAGGGTATGCGAAGTGAAAAGAAAAGGGGAAAGGAGGTGAGGGGAGGGGAGGGGATGGGGAGGGAAGGGGGAAGGGAGGTAAATGGAGAAGAGGACTGAAAAGAAGGGAAAAGAGTAGGAGTGGAGGCGAGAGGATGGAGGGAAGCTAGAAGCTGGGCAGTAGGAGGGGAGGGAATGGAGTGGGGAGAGAGAGGGAAGGGAAAATAATGGTAGAGGAGAGGGGAGGGGATGGGGGAGGGAAAAATAAAGTAAAGGGGAGAGGGGAGATAATACGGGAGGGAGGTAAATAGGGCGTGGCCTAATTTATAGGTTAATTACTTGATGAGGTAGTGTTATTACCTGGCTGGCCGCAGTGTGTGTGTGTGTGTGTGTGTGCGAGAGAGAGAGAGAGAGAGAGAGAGAGAGAGAGAGAGAGAGAGAGAGAGAGGGGGGGTTATCTCTCTTGGTCTGACAGAAGTGCCGGAAGTCATTTACATATTCAAGAATTCTGAAACCGCTTCAACCGGAAAAACGCATGATTATGAAACAATTCGAAAGAAAATGAAAAATATAGCAAGAGATAAGGAAAAGAAAATGTATTTGAAGGAAGACAGAAACATTCTCTGGTGAGGTAATGTATACGAGATAAAGTGAGTGACAATTATGCTTCCCCCCTTCTCCCCCCCACCTCTCTCTCTCTCTCTCTCTCTCTCTCTCTCTCTCTCTCTCTCTCTCTCGGTGGCACTGGGATTGAGGGACTGGCGTTAACATCTTCAAGAATTCCGAGACCATTCGAGACGATCCCACGGTCCCATTCATCTCAATACTCTATGACACACGAGAATTTCTTTTACCCTCTCTTATTTCCTTTCCTTGTCTTTTCTTTTTTGCCTACTTATTTTATTTCATTTTTTCCCTCCATTTTGCTTCCCTGTTCCATTATTCTCCTAGTATCTTTTCTGTGTGTTTTACACACATTATTGTTATTTTCAAGTTGTTGCTGTTGTTGTTCTTTACTACTACTCTTCTTTTTGTCTTTCTTCTCCTTCTCGTAATCTTCCTTCATCTTCCCTATATTCTTCTCCTTATTCTCCTTCTCCCTTTTCTTGTTGTTTCTTTTTTCTTTCTCTTTCTTTTCCTCCTCCTCCTCCTTTCATGGTCTGAGGCAGAATCCACGATCACAACACCCAACTTGACTGAATTCGTCTTCTTCTCCTCTTTTTCCTTGTCATCTTCTCCTGTCGATCTACTTAAACTATAATATTTCTCTACTTATTTCCTCTCCCTTTTCTTCTAATAGCCTTGCTTTCCTAGTTTTTTTTTTTTTTCTATTGTTCTTGCCGATTTTACAATTGATTTCCTCCTCCTCCTCCTCATATCATCATCATCATCATCATCACAATCATCTTTCTTCTTCCCCTTCCTCTTCTTTCTTTCTTCATGTTTAAAGGCAGAGTCCACGGTTCCATTCATCCCAACACTATATAACACTCAAATTTACTTTTTTTGTTCATATGCTTCTTTCTACAAGTTCGTTTTCTCTCTCTTTTTTTTTTTTACGTTTTAATTTTCTTTTCTCATTATTTGCCTTTCCATTTTCTTCAGTTTTCCTCAGTTTTCTTTCTTAATCTTTTTCACTGAAATTCTCACCCTTTTCCTTCTTTTATCCCAGTATTATTCTTTTTTTTTTTTTTTGTTCTACACTACTGAGATGGTCTAAGACACAGCTCGTTAACTTGGGAGGCTCTATGACCTTTCTTTACAAATTTATATCTGCTTGTGACACGTTATAAATCCATCCATCGATCCATCGTCCAATTCTGTGTTGCCCCATGAGGATCGTAAGAGCCCGGGGCTAGGCAAGTTGGTCCTGACATTTTAGAAGTGACCAGCCTTACTAATCCCTTAGTGGCATTACTTGAGCAATAAACCCCAACCACCCCTTGGATATAAACCTGCAATCTATCCGACTGGAGCGCCTTAATTACCCACTAAACCACCAGGCGCCATAATTTGGTTATATGGTTAACACCCAGCGTAATAAATTGTTTCCTGGTGTACAGGAAACCATTTGGCTTGTCACTCCGTGTAGAGTCACCCTTAGGCAGAATGAAGAGGAAAGAATGAAGGAAAGAAAGACAGGAGAGGGAATGTAAAGTCACCCGTAGGTAGAAGAGAACAAAGAATATAGAAAAGAAAGACAGAAGAGGAAGGAAGGAGGAAAGGGCAAACACCCAAAGCAACACTACATCGAGTGAGTGGATGGTGAGTTTCCCCACCTACCACAACCTCTTACGTTATTTAAGCATTCAACGTCAGGATAACAATGACATAATTAGCACACAAGAAAAGAGTAAATTGTAAACTAAATCGCTAAGGATGAGTTGCCACGCAGACCCTTTAACATGAGAAAATGATTCGCTGTGTATTTCTATATTTTTACTCCTCCTCCACCATCATCATTATGATTATTATCACCGTTACCAGGATCAGCATCACCACCACTGCCATCACCACCATCACAGCCACCACCATCACCACCATCACCATCACAACCATCCCCATCCCCATCACAACCATCACCATCACCATCACAACCATCACAATCAACATCATCACTGCTTTGAGGTCACTTTTTTTTTTTTTATGCGAGGAAGAAGGAACCAAAGGCCATGAGCCCGCAGTAACAGTTCCCTCCAAGAGAAAAACAAAATACAATATAGAGCCAAATTCAAGATCCGATCATTTTGAGATGCCTGGACACACTGCGTTTGAAAGACTGGAGATCATAGGCAGCAGGAAATACAGACAGAGGGAGACAGTTCCAGAGCTGACCTGTTGCATAAATGAAAGACTGGGAGTAACGGTTAACTCTTGCATTAGAGAGTTGGACAGAAAAAGGATGAGAGTTTGCTGCCAGACGGGTGCTACGCGCCCGTCGTAGAGGTGGAGGAATGCAAGCAGACAGTTCAGAGGAGCAGTGACCATTAAAGTAGCGATAGAAAAGAGATAAAGATGCAACAGTGCGGCGAAGAGACAGAGGTTGAAGGGAGTCAGTAAGAGGAGGAGAGTTAATGAGACGAAAAGCCTTTGACTCCACCCTATTGAGAAGAGCTGTATGTGGGGAGCCTCCCCACACATGAGAGTTGTACTCTACACAAGGGCGGATAAAACCCCTGTATAGAGTCAACAATTGCGCAGGGGTAAAGAAAGAGCGGAGTCGGCTTAGCACACCCAATCTCTTGGAAGCAGATTTTACAAGAGATGTAATATGATCTTTCCAAGATAAGTCCCGAGTAAATGAAACCCCAAGCATGTTCAAGGACGATGCAGGATTAAGCTGAATATTATTAAACATTAGTAGGTATACCAGTGGAAGATTTTGTCGGGTTGATAGGTGTAAGATGCATTAAAGACAACCATATTATTTTTACCCCAGTCAGAGATACGAGCCCATACAACATTCGGACACAACAAAGAAACCATCACCACAGTATACAAACAATACATACGTTCAGTGATGAATTATGCAAGTCCTGCCTGGGCTTCTAACCTCACCAAAACACACTACAACACTCTACAGACCATACAGAACAAGGCCCGAAAAATAACCACAGGCTGCACAGCTACTACACTCACAGACCACCTACATCAAGAAACCAAAGGCCTCAAAGTCAAGGATCACCTAGACATGAGAGGCACCCAGTTTCTTGCTGCAGCCTCCACAAACCCACAACATCCACTAAAGTACATAGCAGCACATCCACCCACACCAAGGAACATCAAAACAACACCCAGCACACGATATCATACACAAATACTGTCATCTCTCCCCCCCTCGCCCACCTCAGACCAGCTTCCAGAAGCATATCCACACTCAGATGACTCGCCGCTCCATTCAGTCACTCAAAGACAACACACAGCTGCATGCTCGGCCTCCTGACATCCACCCTTCTGAATCCTATCTCCCTCGTGAGGACAGGGTCCACCTGGCCAGGCTGAGATGTGGGCACCATCCAGCCCTCTTAAGCTACCAAAAGAGACTGGATGACTCCGTCGCTGATGCCTGTCCAGGATGCAACACAGCACCCCATACTATTAAGCACGTTATGGAAGACTGCATTGCACACCATCACCTACACCAACAACATAACATACACTCTTTGAGAGCTCTGTGGGAAAGCCCGGTCTCGGCCATGACCTTCCTAAGGGACTCGGGGCTGTTCAGCCAGACTGCCTGGGGAACAACTACTACTACTACTACATCATCACTAACTCACTCCAGTCACCCCACCACAATGCCTTATCCCCCCCCCTCCCCCGCCAAACAGACTAAGCAGAAACCTTACTATTAATTCTCACCTACGGCTCGATGGCAGATCATTTTTTTTTTTTTTTAAGTCCTAACTTTCCCTAAGAATGCGAACAAACTTGATGTTAAATCCAGATCCCCGATTATATTGCTGGGTAAACAGGAGCTATTTTGAAACACTTCGCCCAGGGTGAATAAAATCGCCAAAAGGTAGCAAGAATAAATTGAAAAAAGCCGCCATCGCAGGGAAGGGGTTAAAGGTAGAGAAGGGAGGATTATTTTGATGAGTGAGTTGGAATTATCGTGAGGGAAGAGAAAAAATAATTAAATGCGAAGGACGTGAAAGAACTTGACTAGTCCATGAATTTAACTCAGGGTCTTCTATTTGGCCGGTGGAAGTGCTAACCAATGCAACAACGGCTCCTAATATTCCATCTTCCCTCCCTTCTACCACCGCCATCACTTCCGCCATCACCACCAGATGACTGACGCTACCCACCACCAATATACTCTCTCCCCTCCTTTCCAACCCTTCCCCTTTCCTCTCCCTCCCCTCCTGTCTTGCTCCCTTCCACTAAATCCTTCCCCCTTCCTGCTCCCCTAACTTCTCTTTCCTCTCCCCCTCCTCTCTCTCCTGCTCCGAACCCCCCTCCCCTTCCTTCTCCCTCCTCTCTCTCCCCTACCCCCTCCATCACAATTCCCCGTCTCCCCTCCCCTCATTTCCTCCCCCTTCCATCTCTCCCTGCTCCCCTCCCCACCTCTTCATGTTATTCCTCTTCCCTCCCTTCCGACGATTCCTTCCTTTCCCTTCTTTCTCCTCACGTCCCCTCCTCTCATTACTCCTCCCTCCCTTTCCTCTCATTCCCCTCCTCTCCCCCACCCCTTCCCCTCCCGCAATCACCGTTCCCATTTCGAAATAAAACATCTGACAGTAGCAAGATTACTGATAATTCCCGTCGCTTTATACTGATGACGTGAAAGCCTATAAGCCCTTCAGTGGGTAACATATTTTTTCTTGCCATTATCAGACGGTTTTTCTGAGCCTAGGGAAGATTTTTCACACTGGAGGGGTTAAATATCGTCACCCTCATAAAAAATCTGCCTGTCATTTTCTTCTGCTTTTCGGGAAATAGAAAAAAACTTCCTCATTTTCTTAATTTTCAATGACTTACGCAGAAACTTGAGGCGCATTTTAGACACTAGACCTGACAAAGGCAGCTATACCAATTGGTGCGCCACGTGATGAAGAATTGTTTTAGGCAAAAATCCAAAAACTCACCGAAAAATGACAGGCAGTTTTTTTTTTTTTTTTTTTTTTTTTTTTTAAATGAGGGTTACGATATGCCTTCATTAAACAAGAAACAACACTCAAGAGGGTCCAGCACCCGCGCCCACACACTGGACTAAGGGCCGAATACTGACTTTACCCTGTGACCCTGACCTTCTACAGACTGCTCCTGAATTAAAGTTATTTCATTCCTTCTGCCCTACCATGAACCCTTCCACCAAGTTGGGTCGACATCGGATCTAGATTGTGTGACACCCATGCCCTCTGACCCTGACTTTTGACTTTTCCTTGTGACCTTCGATCGAAATTGAATTCCTCCATCCGTGCCTATCATGAACCCTTCAACAAAGTTTGATGTAAATCGGAGCAAATTATTTAATTCAGCCTTGCCATGCGACCTTGACCTTAGACCTAAAGTTCTCAATAACAAAAGGTCAACATCTACTCTGACCCCTAACCCAACTCCAAAGTTGGTCCATATAAGATGAAAACTTGTAGTTTTGTTCATACACAGGTACCTGGGTTGAACTTTGACCTTGCCCTGTGACCTTGGCCCTTGACGGATTGTTCTCAAAACCTGATCTCTTCGTTTTTCTTTTATCCTCAACCCTGCAACCAAGTTTGGTCTAAATCGTATCAAAACTGTTTGTCAACAGTATTGACCTAGCCCTGTGACCCTGACCCTTGATCTATTGTTCTCAAAAACCTGACTCAGCGCCTCAGGTAAGTTTGGTTAAAATGAGATAACAGCCATCCAAGTTATTTTGTTCACACTGGTGTAGTCAGCAACGATACAGATGACTCGTGTGTTTCATCATCATCATCATTATCACATGCTTCAAAAAATACCTTAAAATACTGGGCGTTTATATACATCTTCACTTTGCAAAGTAAACCCTAACTCACTAATTTTTATCCCCGTTTTAATATCGAAATAGCTTCAACTATAGAGAGGCGGCTTGCAGTCCTGATGGACCCAGGTTCGAATCCTGGCTGGGGCAGGGGACAGTTTAAGGATTTGAATTTCCTAAAAGCAGATTTTCCTGATCTACCAGATGACCCGCCGACATGTTGTAAAAATACCCCCGCTAATACCAATACACCAGTCCTGTATGAGACAGCCCTAGCATGTATTCAATATGGACGGTGGGTGTTAGTGCCGAAGTGGTGACATGTGGAGGTGTAGGAGGACTACTGGGCCTTGGGATAGGCTACTGCCCCCAAGATATAGGCCCTGAAGCCTTTGCCCAGAGTCGGACACATAAAAAAAAAAAAAAAAAAAACTAATACTATAAAGGTGGATACTGGGGCATAATCTGCAGAATAAATCGCTAGGGAAGAGTTGTTACGAAGGCATCAGAGACACTTAGAGAGCGATCGTAAACCTAACTTTTCTGCATATCTAGGGGAGAACTGGGGCTTTGCAAAAACAAACACAGCCACTCCAGTCTTTCGACACTAACATACACAGGATTTGTCTTTCCTTACACACACCCCTTCTGATTTGTGCTTAGCCGGCATGGGGAGGGATTAATTCTACCTATACCCCTGTCTTCGCTGATAGATCCAGTTTTGAAGTGGATCACTTACATGTGTCACACCCTTCATCACCATCAACAGCAGCATCACCATCCTCCTCCTCCTATCATCATCACAGACAACCCACCCACAATGAGCACGCTCTCTCTCTCTCTCTCTCTCTCTCTCTCTCTCTCTCTCTCTCTCACGCAATGCCACCCCCCTCGTTCCTCCCTAAGCCATCATTCATCTAATCTACGCTTCTCCCACCCTCCATTCCACCACCAACTGAGCCAATATCCTATGGTGAAAGATATGTGTGTGTGTGTGTGTGTGTGTGTGTGTGTGTGTGTGTGTGTGTGTGAGAGAGAGAGAGAATGGTCCACAGCAGACCTGAATTAGACCAAAGAGGGGACTAGCGCGTGTGGTCATGACCAAGTCAGCGAAAATTCCACTGCCTTTGAATTATCAGGTCAAGCTAAATTATTACAAGGCAGATTAGCGTTAAAAAATTCTATAGCTGTTAAGATATGATGGTGCCGTGTTAAAAGAAATTTATTTATACACTAATTTCATCGCAGCTAAAATTTCATAACAATGATCTGGAATAGGCTGAAGTGGAGCAGAGTTACAGTAGAATATGATAAACTTAAACAATACATGCTTGTCAGAACCAAAAAATTTGTCTTAGGGGAGGAGTAGGGGACGAGTGAAATGTTTTTATCCCGCAACAGCTGAAACTACGCTACAGATGGATTACCAGGTGAAGCGGAGATACCATAAAACTGAAATGGTATATGGTAAAGCTAAAACAGTAGATAGTAAAGGTAGAGTAGTATACAGCAGATCTAAATTAGACCTGAGAGTCGGGAAGTAGAGAGGAACTACCCGGTGAAGCCCGGTTAATACAGTAAATGATGAAGCTAAAACGGTGTATGGGAAGGCTAAAAACAGGACATGATAAAGCTAGAGTAGTGTACTGCAGAAATAAATTAGACCTGACAGTCGAGAAGTAAAGATGAATTGTCAGGTGACGCAGAGAATATATGATAAAGCTAAAACGCAAAATGAAGCAAAAACAGCAGATAGCAAAGCTATAGTAGTATACAGTAGAATGAATTAGACCTGAGAGTCGAGAAGCTGAGATGAATTACCAAGCGATATAATGCATGATAAAGCAAAAACAGTAAATGTCAACGCCAGAACAGTAAATATTAAAGTCAGAGTATACAGTAGACCTTAATTAGCCCTAAGAGTGGAGTAGAGGGAGGAGTGTAGCCTCACACTCCGGTGACAGCAAAAATTCCGCTACACCAAAAGGCCATTACTGGGTGACTCTATGGGGCAGCCTCACACAGGGGTAAAACCATCTCTTTTTATCCCTTTATGAAAACCTTTATTGGGAGTGAGATTAGGTGGGGTGTAGTGTGGAGAGAGAGAGAGAGAGGGGGGGGGAGGGAAAGAGGAGAGAAAAAAGAGGGGAGAAAAAGTGTACACAGATGAAAGGATAGGGGAAGGGGAAAAAAGGAACCGGAGAGAGAGAGAGAGAGAGAGAGAGAGAGAGAGAGAGAGAGTGTGTGTGTGTGTGTGTGTGTGTGTGTACACGAGGACCTGTAGTGGGGAGAGTAGTGTAAAAGCGAGGCGGGTAGAGAGAAATGGAGGTGTTAGGCAGGGAGGGGAATAGTTGAGTAGAAATGATGGGTCAGGAGGGAGAGGGAGGGATAACGAGGACAAGGGACGACCATATCAAGTATTCTCTGTTCACAACCCCTCCATCCTGTGGTGTGGTTTATATTTTAGTCCTGTTGCGTCCTGGCGATTTTACTCAGCTAAGGGAGAAACAGCTGGTTGTGCAGGGCTAATGGTCACTTTCTAGCTCCCCACAAGAAACACGTCCTTCCAACACTGGGCAATATTGTAGGGTGCTAAACTCCTGTTACTCTAACTTGGCCTACAACGACCATCTCTCCGCCTTGAGCGCTGAGTTGAAGCGATAGATTAACACCAGAATATGAAGCTAGTCATGAAGGCATTATGGACAGGATGTAGAGCTGTGGTACTTTCTTTTCTCAACAACGCAGGTACGTGAAATCTATGTTATAATGATCCGATTTCCCTTTGTTTGTTGTTTTATTACCATAACACAGCAACACTGGCGCATGAAGCGCAAATTTTTGTTAGAGTAAGAAGGTACCGTTATAATGCTCTAACCTGAAGTATAAAACAATTTCCAGCCCGATCGGGCCACCGGTTCCAGAGTTTTGACTCATTCCTGGTCTTTTGTTTCAAATTTAGCATTTGCTTTTTATGCAGGTGATGGATTCGTCCTTCGTCCAATACTGAAATTACCGGCATGACACAAAGGAGAAGAGTGACATGCTTCTTGTATTATCACTCTCCCGCCACTCCTTCCTCACTCCTTATACTCCTAAAATTGTTTAGTATACTGGTGTACTTTAATCTATATTATAATGATCCGATTTCTGTATGTCTGTTGGTTGGTTTGTTACCGTAACAGCAAAAACGGTGCATGTAACACAATTTTTTTTAGAAAAAGGTATCGATAAACTGCTCTAACTAAAAGAATAAAACAATTTCCAGTCCAATCGGGCCAACGGTTCCCGCGTTATGACTCGTTTCTGAAGATACGAAGTACCTTGATATCGAGCGGTGGCTGCCGACACCAAGTAAGTACAAAGGGAAGAAAATCTGGGCAAGGTTAAGGAGAAAGAAATATAAAAGAATGTTGTGGTATTCTATCCGTTTAACTCTGCCTAAATATACTCTGTCCATCTTGAATTACTCTCTCTCCATCCTGAATTACTGTCCCTCCATCCTGAATTACTCTTTCCATCCTGAACTATTATCTCTCCATCCCGAATTACTGTCTCTCCATCCTGAATTGCTGTCTCTCCATCCTGAATTGCTGTCTCTCCATCCTGAATTGCTGTCTCTCCATCCTGAATTGCAGTCTCTCCATCCTGAAATACTCTCCCTCCATCCTGAATTACTCTCCCTTCATCCTGAATTACTCTCTCTCCATCCTGAATTACTCTTTCCACATCCTGAACTGCTGTTTCCACCCTGAATTACTGTCTCTCCGTCAAGAATTACTGTTTCTCCATCCTGAAATACTGTCTCTCCATCCTGAGTGTATGGCTATAACACAAAAATATTGTACTATACTCTGTCCACTTTACCCTGGCCTAAAATTAAAAGAAGTAGACGCACTGAAATAATAGTGAACTTTACCCTTGTTTAATCTCTGTCTCTGTCTCTCTCTCTCTGTGTCTCTGTCTCTCTCTCTAGGTCTTCACTCATCATCACCAGAGATCCCCCGTGTACCACAGCCACTTTTCCCCTCCTTCCATCTTAATCCATCTCTCTTCTTCCCTTCCCTTCCCTCCCCCCTCCCCCCTCATTCCTCTCCCCTTCCCCTCTCCCCTTCCTTTCCTCTCCCATCTCGTATTTATCTCTACTTTCTCCTGCATTCCTCCACTCCTTTTTATTTCACTATTACTTCCCTAACCTCCCCCCCCCCCTCCACCTCTCTCCTTAAAGTCTTCCCCCTCCATCTTCCCTGTCTGTCTGCCCGTCTGTGTATCTGTGTAACTTTTTCGGTCTCTGCCTGTCTGTTTGTCTGACTGTCTATATCTACTTGTCTGTGTGTGTGTGTGTGTGTGTCTGTCTGTCTGTGTCTATCTGTTTGTCTGCGCGTCACAATTTGTCTGTGTCTATCTGTTTGTCTGCGCGTCACAATTTGTCTGTGTCTGTCATTGTCCGTGCCTTTCAGAGTCTGCGTCTCTTCTGTCTGCGTCTCTCTCTCTCTCTCTCTCTCTCTCTCTCTCTCTCTCTCCGAACCTCTCTCTCTCTCTCTCTCTCCACACTTCCCTCGCGTACCGTCGCCACTTTTCCCGCCACATGACTGATGGTGAAGCCCGCGCTAAGAAGTAATACCCCAACAAGCAATAAATCCAGACGCCAGTGGGAGAGAAAGAGGGAGAGATGGGGGAAGTGAGGGAGAGGTGGGGGAAGTGAGGGAGAGGCGCGGGAAGTGAGGGAGAGGGGGGGGAAGTGAGAGGTGGTGGATGTGAAGATGAGGTGGGGGTAGTGATGGAGAGGTGGGGGAAGTGAGGGAGAGGTGAGGGAAGTAATGGAGAGGTGAGGGAAGTGATGGAGAGGTGAAGGAAGTGAATAAGAGGTGAGGGAAGTAAGGGAGACGTAAGGGATGTGAGGGAGATGTTGGTGGAGATGAAGATTGTGAGAGGTACGTGAATGAAAGGCAGGAAAACAAGGGCTAGTGCTGAGGAGTGGTATGTGGGAAGGTGAGGAAGCAGCAAGAGGGGAGAGGAAAGGAGAGGAGAGAGAAAAAGAGAAGGGGAAAGGAAGGTTTAGTAAGGGACAGGAGAGGAGAGGAGACGAGACGAGAAAAGAAAAGTAGGAAACGAGAAAAGTGGAGCAGGAAACGAACGAGAAAGGTGAAGCTAGAGAGGGACAGAAAAGAGAGAGGAGATGAGAGGAGAGAAGTGGAATAGAAGAGAACAGAAGGTGAGTAAAGGAGAAGCAAAGAGAGGAGAGGTGAAAAGAGAAAGGAAAAGGAGAGCTGCTGGAGGTGAGGAAACAACAGACAGGAGATGTAGGTATGGAAAAAGAAAGGATAGAGGATATAGGAAGGAAATAGGGACGTGAGATAGAGACATGCAGACAAGCGTGGTGGAGACAAATTAAGGTAAGAAAGAGAAGGAACGGACCAGTCTAAAAAGCACTAAGTATGAAAGGCGGTGGGATTATGCTAGGAGACAGGCGTAAGGGGGGGAGGGCAGAGAAGTTAATAGTTATGGGATACTATAAGTAAAAATAAGTAGAAACAACATAGATAATGAAGAAAAGCGAACAGGAGAGGTATGTGAAAGAGAAGTAGGTATGGAAAAACAAGAAGGGAGGAGAGACAGGTAGACAAAAGGCACGCGAGAGGAAGGTAGATAATTGGAAGGGATGTGGCAACTAAGTAGGAATAAGAGGCGGTAATGTCATAAAAGACTTTGTGGTTCCTTTGTGGTTGAGTTATATATGTATCAGACTTGTGGACGAGCGGTTTTTATATCTTGGAGTAGCTTGTAGTAGATAATCTTCTTTCCCATTTGTCATGTAGTGACAGGAGAGGTAAAGAATAGTATGGGACTACTTTTTTTTGTCTTGGAAATATTAACAAGTCTCTCACACAGAGCGAAGTATAGAGTCCAGTCCCGCTAGCTATCTCTCTGTCTCTCTCTCAAGTTGCCAAGCCCTTCTCCCTGCGACCTGTCTCTTGTATGGCTTGTCTCCTTCTGAGCTCTCTTTCCTAAATTCTGGTGAAACAGGAGACGTATCACGTGTGTTCCTTGTGGATGGAAAGTTTAAGAAGCCTGTGTGTGAGTGTGTGTGTATGTGTGTGTATGGTCACTAGGGCTTTGTTCACGGGTGGACTGCTGACAACTAACTGCATCATCTCCTTACTAGCCACTGTCGTCAGCTTTCCTCAGTGTAATTTGCAAGCTCATTTCCTATTCCCAGGCTCGCATAGAGCTGTCTATCTATCTATTTATCTATCTATCTATTATGATTTGTAATTATAATATGGAGTTCTGATATCTGCTCGGTCACGCGAAAATGGCGTACCATCGACAGTCAATAGTCCTAACATATTAATACACATTATATACACATTATAATGAAATTATAAGCTAATTAAGTGAAATACATAATATTGTAAAAGTAACATAATTGTATGAATATTGTATATATATAATATTCATAGTAAATAGTGATTATTCAGTAATATTACATTTTAAACAAGTTGTATACATATTTGAATAAATGCATTAAAGTAAATTATTTAACTGTAATACAGTATGTACTTGGGTTATTGTAGTGAAATACATACATGCAAGAAAAAAAAATAGTTTAAAATTAAGATTATGGTAAGAGTTATTAATATTTCATTTAAATATAATGGTACTGGTCTGCCATATATGGGTCATTCTTCTTTGTATTTATATATATATATATACATATATATATATATATATATATATATACATATATATATATATATATATATATATAATTAATACTATATACAAAATATATACACTTCATTCAGGGTGGTTAACTTTGATGTTAACTCTCCCCCCACTAAATAATGACTCCAAATTAGCAATTCTTGCATGCATTCTGTGCATTGCGAACAGCAGTACTGCAACTACAATGCAGACGATTATAAAGACAGTAGGTGCTAGGCTATACACATAATATGGGTTGAACATACTCAAACTCAAATCTTCCCAGGGCTTCATTGTTTCATTGATCAGCTGCATAGTTTCAAACTTAGGTGAAGTCAGCTTAATACTTGTGCTCATGTTTAAGTTCATATCAGGCAGTGGGTGGAAATGTTTGTGTGTATGATTGAGAATGGCGTAGTGATTGATGGTGGATAAAGTAGACATGGCTGGTGCAAATACCGCACAGTAGTCTGGTGCTATGTATAATCCTGATGCTGATGTATGAGATGGTGGTATATCTGGACAGACTATTGTAAACTGATGTGTTATGAGGGAAATAAAAAAACTGTGAGTGTCCAATGCGTTGATGGTGTACAAGTTTATCTGGAGCAAAAGTGAAGCTGCAATGATGATGAATATTGTCATTTCTGATGATAGCCATTTCACAAGGGACTGTATCAGTAGGCTGAAACGTGAAAATGTACGCAGGACAAAGATGAACAGCATGTAAGGATGTGCGGCACTTTCGTTCAATCGTTGACTCACTTGCGAAAGTGACAGTGTCCCATCTCTTGGAGACCATGATGAGTTCGGTGTCTGTGTTGATGTTGATGATGACCAAAGTGTTGTTATTTTTATAGGGGAAAGGGTGTATTTGGTATAATGTGAACAGGTCTTCAGTGATGAATGGTACATGAACTACCACTGATGTTGGTGTTAGTGTTGCTTCTAAATACGGGTAATATTGCATAAATTCCCTACTGCGGAACAACAGCTTCAATTTATGTTTATGTATGCCTTGACTAACTATATGACGTAGCTCATGAACTGGGAGTAAGTCAATTGTGATCTTGCCATCACCAGCATTCGAAATTCCTTGCATAAGTGCCCTGAAACGATCTCTAGTGTTCTCTAATTGTAGTAGAATCGTGTCAATATGTTCTGTGATGATGGAGAAGTGCTGAAAAAGGGTAACGTTTCCCTCCAATTCATTTATTTTATCTACACTCTCGAGAGCTATGTTTTCTGCTTGTTTCAGATTTTTCACAATTGTCTTCATTGCTGAGTTCTGTCCTGTGATGAATTTATCTTGGTATGTTAGTACCTGAGCTATCTTATTAAATTTGTTGTTTATTTCTTTAAGGTCATCCTCTGTAGCCAATCCAAAGATGTTCCCAAGAACTGCGCCGCCCAGGTCGAACAAACCGCGCTTTTGGCGAGTAGGGGTGATGATGTTCCTGTCGCTCAGTACCTCCGTTCCATAAGATGGGAGATCTTGGATCATGACGAGCATAGTTGACTTCGCCTGTTCTAGTTTCCATTTCGCTAACTTTACCATTTCATTCACTTCCTTGGTGTTATGTGCTTGTGAAACATAATTTCCTATCATGAAGTCCAGAGTTCACATTGGCGTCGCAAGTCTGTCTAGATAAGTAGGTAAGTCATACAAGTAATCTAGACTTATTTCAGTACTCATGACGTCCTTAACGATTATAGTCGTGGCCGTTGGAGCTATGAGGCATCCTTGTCGTACTATATGTTTGGGGTCTAAGTGCGCATATCCTCTTGCTATGTAGAGGAGAATCCATAGCATAAGTCCCTTCATCGTAACCTACCGAAAAAAAAAATCTATTAATTTCCTATAATGCTGTGGTCGATGATAGTGATGATGTGCGTTACGGTTTATTTCATTTATAGAAGGAGTTTAAATCGATATTTAATTCTCGTAAATGATGTACTGTAGATTTGATTGGAACAGTTGCACCTATGTTCGATTGTTTGGTATATGACCTTAATTTCATTTTGTAATCATTGTTGTGTTCTTGCTTGGTTCCTTGAGGTACGTTCACCTGTTCGGTTGTATCCGAGGCTGAATAATTATGTGATAATTCCCTTGAAACTCGTTTTAAATGGTCAATATGAACTTGTTTCTCCTCGCCACTTGAAAGTGACTTAATTAAAACTTTGTTTGCTTTTATGTTAATCACTCTGTATGGGCCCTCAAATTTTGGGGATAATTTATTCTCTCGTATGAATGACACCGTAAACAATGTCTCCTAAGCTGATAGGTGAATCTTTTGCCTTCTTGTTAAATGCCTCCGTCATTTCTTCCTTGGACATCGTTAATTGTTTTTTGACTCTTTTGTGAATGTCCTGGAATTCACGTAAACGGAGTTTAGAGTAATCATCGTAATTGTATATAGGCATGCTGTCCCCTTCTAGGAGCTCATATGGTAATTTTTTATCTGTGCCATATATAATGAAATGTGGTGTGTCACCGATGGATTTATTTATAGACCCATTAATTGAGGCCTCTACTCTGGGAATCCAGTCATCCCAGCTTGCATAATTTTCACTGAGAATGTGTCGTAGCACATCTAATACCTTTTATTTTGTCTCTCTACCAACCCATTCGATGCTGGGTGATAGGCCAAAACGTTAACCTTTTTGATGTTGTATTGTTTACATATTTCTTGTAAGATCTCAGAATTAAATTCTCCTCCATTATCACTTATTAGTACCTTTGGGGTAGTAAAGCGACATATTACATTATCTGTTATTGCCTTTGCTACTGTCTCTGCTGTCTTATCTTTAATTGGAGCTAAAATGACATAACGGGAAAAATGATCCGTTGCTACGAATAAGTATAGGTTATTATTGTATGATAATGGCATCTTGAGTAAATCAACAGCGACAACGTCCCATGGTTGATGTGGTACAGGGTAATTACCCATCGGTGCAGGTGTGATTGGGTATCCTTTGTGTTTCGCACATTATTCGCATCTGTCAATATGATTGTTTATATCTTTTCGTAATGAAGGCCAGTAATATGATAGCTGGGCTTGGTTGAATGTCTTATCCTTTCCAGGATGTCCTGCATGTGGGCTGTCGTGTATCAATCGTAATACTTGGGGTATCATGTCATTAGGTACTACCAACTGGTTAGTATTTCTTTGGCGTTTTGGTTGTTTAGAGTTAATTTTGTATAATGTATTATTGACCATTGTGAATTGTTCAAGTGGGACATGCAGTTTGGGTAATTGTATGTCATCTCCACTTTCTAACTTGTATATTACTTTAGACCATATTGGGTCAAGTCTTTGTGCCTTTGCGATATCCTCGTGGTTTGGGATATTTCCTTTGAGATCTAACGCCGCGACCTGAATTGTGTTCGGGTTCCTAGATAAAGAGTCAGCTACTATGTTCATTTTACCTTGTATATAATGAATTTGTACATTGTAGTTTTCAACTGTACACTTCCATCTTGCTCTCCTCCCAGAAAGGAGTTTTTCTTTAAATATACCCACCAGTGGTTTATGGTCGGTGAATAAGTGGATTTCGTAACCATATACCAAATCTCGAAACTTTTGTAATGCAAAAACCACTGCAGTTGCCTCTAAGTTTGTAGTGCAATAATTTTTCTCCGCACCTCTTGTTTGTCTGCTGGCAAATGCAATTGGTCGATTCTTTCCTCTTTTATCTTCCTGCATCAGTACAGCCCCTAATCCTTTAACTGATGCGTCTGTACAAATAAGAAATGATTTTGTTTAATCCAGATATCCTAAACAAGGTGCATTTGTTAGTTTAATTTTTAGATTGTTAAATGCCCTTTTTTGTTCTTCTTCCCATTGGAATACAGCATCTTTTTTGAGTAGTTGGAATAGAGGAAAGGCTATATGAGAGAACTGTGGTACGAATGACCTATAGTACCCAGCCAGACCTAAAAATTGTCTAACTTCGTCAGTCGTAGTGGGTTCAGGAAAATCTCTCACTGCCTGTATTTTGTCATCAGTGGTGTGAATACCATCAGAACTTAATTTGTGGCCTAAGAAATTTATTTCCTTAAAGCAAAATTTGCATTTAGAAAGTTTAATTTTTAATCCAGCATCACTAAGCTTTTGTAAGAGTAAGTCTAATATCCTGAGATGATCCTTAATATTCTTCGTTGCGATTATAATATCGTCAAGATAAACAAATATTCTTGTCCTAAAATTCCGGACAATACGTAATTCATAAGACGCTGGAATGTGCCTGGGGCTGTCCTCAGTCCCATTGGCATTCTTGTATATTGATAATGGCCTCTGTCTGTTGAAAAGGCAGTGTAATTACGTGACTCCTTAGATACCGGAATCTGATAGTAGCCGTTTAGGAGATCGATGGTCGAGAATATATTATTCTCAGGACCAATATTCTGTAGAACATCGCTTAGCAATGGCATGGGAAATCTGTCTGGGATTGTGTGATTATTCAGTGTACGGTAATCTACTACCGCACGCATTTCTCCATTTCGTTTGGGCACGAAGAATAGGGGGGCATTCCACGGGGAGACTGAAGGTTCAATGATTCCAAGTTTTAACATTTCATCGACATACTGATTTGCAAGTGTACGTTGGGAGTGTGGTATGCGGTAAGCTGGTACGAAAATTGGTGGTGTTTCTGGGTGCACATTAATCATGTGATTAATCAAGTTAGTACACCCTAATTGTTCTCCGGGCAATGCTACGGTGTCCCTGTGTGTTTTCAGCAGGGTTAACTAATCAATTTCTTCATCAAATTCACCTGAGTGAATTAAATTCTCTTTTATTCTTTCTCTATCCGTAGATTTTATCTCACTTGTTACTCCACCAATATTTATTTCCTTCACAGGGGCGGGACATTTTTCAATATTAACTATGCAAGTTCCCTTTTTCAACTGAACTTCCCCATTCATGTGATTAATTATGAATATCTGAGTTTGCCCTTTGTCGTTCGTATGACATAATGCGTTTTCTACTGACAATCCCTTTACTTTACATAATTCTTCTAAGACAAGAACAGTACTATTCCGTAATTTGCTCTTTATGGTAACCTTCATGTATGAATTAGGTGGTATAACTAAATCATTAGTGAGATGGGCTGGAAAAATTGATAAATCAGTACTGTTATCTGGGTCACTAATTCCGGAGGATGGGGTTGGTGGTGGGAGTGGATCTATACACTCATCTGTTTGTGTATGTTTGTTTAAGCCTTTAATATTACCAATTCTTTTTGGCTCTCTTCTACCAATCGGTATGGGCTCTGAAGTTATTTCCTCTATGAATTCATTATCAAAGTCTATTCCATTCATTTGTGGGAGTATAGTTATGTTCTCAGCTCTCATGGATCTTAAGCCCAGTAACATATGAGCTTTAATTGCTAAGTTTTCAACGATATAGAAAAATGCAGAGAATGGTCTTGTAGTTTCTGTGAAACTGAGATTTAATCTTATCATACCTTTCACTGTAATCTCTTGTCCATCTACTGTGTATAAATCTAAATCAGCTTCATCCAGAAAAGTTACTTTCTTTTTATTTTTAAGAATTCTATTTAGTTCTTCATGTGTTATTAAGTTCACTGGAGAGCCTGTATCTAAAAATAAGGAAACGTTTTGATCCTCACATACAGCTGGTATCAAGATACACTCATTTCCCAACATGCCTCCTATGTGAAGTTTAGCCTTGTTCTTCTTTACGTTTGTTCGTTTTTTGTCATGACTTGGTCTTCCCCCGAATTGAACACAGACACAATTTTTTCTACTGTTTTGCAATCACTAGTCCAGTGCCCTTGGTATCTATGATGCCTACAGTAAGGACCAAATCCTTGTGTCTTTTGTTTGTCCTCTTTTGCCTTGATAAAGCATTCATGTCTTGTGTGTCCTGGTTTTGCACAATAATGACATAGAATGGACCTATCCCTTGACTGTGACCTACGAGGTGATTTCCCATAAGAAGTGTTGTTTATGGCGCAAGACCTGCTCGGGCTGCGCAAAAACTTATGAAACTGCCTGTAGGAAGGCGTCTGGGAACGAGGCCTAGGCGTTTTTGTTTGTTTGGCCTGCCTGATTTCTGGTCGCGATCGATTTTGTTCTCTGTTTGGGGTCGGTGTAGATGTTTTCACAGCTGATAATGTCTCAGGTACCCTGATTCTACCAGAATGTGCATGTGTGTCGACCACACCTGCTTTACTGCACTGCATCTCTACCTCGTTCATTAAGTCTAGCAAGCACATTCCTGGGGTGTACGCGATCGTCTTGGCGATCTTAAGGGTCCTATCAGGTAATTTACACAAGGCAGCTACATAACCAATGATGTCCATGACGAGGTCTGGGGACATCTTTTCATCATCTGTTATCCAATTAGAATTCTCCAATGTAGCTAATAAAGTTCTCTTGATTGTGGAGACATCAGCAGTTATTTCACTGAGCACATGGTTTCTAGTGTGCTCCCTTACAAGATCTACAATTTTATGTAATTCTGGAATTATACCTGGCAAGAAGTTCATACCTCCAGAAAATTTCTTCAGAAATTCAGTTTTAAATTCATCATATGTCCTAGCACGATGGAGCTTATCTGAGCGCAATAAATTGCTTGCTGGACAACTTTCCTGGCTTATGCAAGATGAAAAAATAGCAATTTTCTCTTGTTCATCTAGTATGTGGCGCTTGATGAACATCTGTTCGCACTGACTGACTAATGAAATGACATCAATGCGATCTTTGTCTGTGCCAGAGAATTTTGGGGCAGTTTTATCCTCGTGATACACAAACACGTGAGGTGTGGTTGTTAGATCTGCGGTATTTGTTTCTTGAACCATTTTTACTGTTTGCCCTGTTAATTCAACTTGGACGTGTTTATCGTTGTGTGAGGGAATGGTGGAATATGTACGACCGGACCGGTGAACCCTGTTAAGTGTATTGGCATACGTGTGCAAGGCAGTGGCAAAGTCCGCACTTCCTACGTCAGAGGTGGTTTCCCACTCATCATCTGAATCTGCCGTATTTGTTTCTCGATGTTTAGTGTGTGGTGAGGTTTGTACAAGGGGTGGGCTGCCTTGAGGCTCTCTTAATTGTGAGTCTGATGTTGTGGCAATTTGTGTGTCATCTGGTATTAACGTGGGTGGTGGCGAAAATATTCCTGTCATTAAGATATGGTATTATGAAATATGCCTCCTGTTTATTTATGTCCTAGCAAAATAGATGAGTAAATAAGTTGAATATAGCTAATTTTAGCACTGAGAAGAAATGAGTAAGTATAATTTTACCCACTTGATACAGATCGTAGAGGTGCGTTGATACAAAAGTCGATCTCGGAAGAAAAATACAGGTTTGATTGAAGATCTCTTGATAATTCTAGTGGTGTGTTGATGGACGATATTACTCAGGAAATTCCATGGCCTGGTGCTTGTGGTGGTTAACAGCTGTCCCAGGCAAACCTCAGCATAGAACGTCGAATTTCCAACTTAACTGTGAAAATAAATGAGTATGAGTAGGAGCTATGTGAATAATGAGTAATGAGTAGTGGGTGAGAAGTGCCTGGTGTCAGTCACACGTTGCTTGGCATGGCAGACTCGCGTTGTGATGTCATCTCAGCACATGGTGACGTCGGCTTCCCACACTGGTAGCTGTGGTGAGTGAATGAGAAGCGATGAGTAACTTGAGTGAAGACGGGTGAGTAAGATGAGTTGTGAATATGGACTTGGTGTTTTGCTGCGTGTCTTGACCTCTGCGTCAGCGATGGCGGGAGAGAGTGGTGGGGGCTTGTGTGCTTGTTGCTTTGGTCTTTCCTCTTCTTTGCTTGCTTTGTTTTATATTCTTCTTGTTGCTGCTTGAAGTTACGTGAAGATTATAGAGTAGTTTTGTAGGCTTGTAGGCTATTTGCATTGTAGGCTGTATTTTGTAGGAATTCACTGCAGACTGAAGCTAATCTTGTAGAGTCTCGCCTGCTTTTGTAGAAATTTGCTTTTGATTCGGAGACGATGTCCGTAGATTCACTGCTACCAAATATCATAAAAGACTTTGTGGTTCCTTTGTGGTTGAGTTATATATATATTAGACTTGTGGACGAGCGGTTTTTATATCTTGGAGTGGCTTGTAGTAGATAATCTTCTTTCCCATTTGTCATGTAGTGACAGGAGAGGTAAAGAATAGTATGGGACTATTTTTATTTGTCTTGGAAATATTAACAAGTCTCTCACACAGAGCGAAGTATAGAGTCCAGTCCCGCTAGCTATCTCTCTGTCTCTCTCAAGTTGCCAAGCCCTTCTCCCTGCGACCTGTCTCTTGTATGGCTTGTCTCCTTCTGAGCTCTCTTTCCTAAATTCTGGTGAAACAGGAGACGTATCACGTGTGTTCCTTGTGGATGGAAAGTTTAAGAAGCCTGTGTGTGAGTATGAGTGTATGTGTGTGTATGGTCACTAGGGCTTTGTTCACGGGTGGACTGCTGACAACTAACTGCATCATCTCCTTACTGGCCACTGTCGTCAGCTTTCCTCAGTGTAATTTGCAAGCTCATTTCCTATTCCCAGGCTCGCATAGAGCTGTCTATCTATCTATTTATCTATCTATCTATTATGATTTGTAATTATAATATGGAGTTCTGATAGTAATCCCAACATAAATCCATTATCCTCGTTCGGGGGATGAGGAAGAGCAAGGACATATGCAATTACCAGGCTGTTAATCTGTATTGGTGCCAACACATGAAGGCGTCCCAATCCAACACCATGAGTGTATGTAAAGGAGGTGGTGGTGTGTCGTGGCGATGCGCGGCCGTTACTGAGGAGGGATAAAAACGCGTAAGGTTCTTTTGTCACGGCTGATTCTCATGAGGATGCGGTCATAGGAACAGAGATAGACCGAGAAAGTGTGTGTGTGTGTGTGTGTGTGTGTGTGTGTGTGTGTGTGGATAAGATAAAAGATGTTAACCCTCCCGTGGTCGATACAACTTTTGCATTTTATTCCAGCAAACATCAGACGACTTTTCTCGGCTGGATGGGTCACAGGAGTCGAACTTCATAATGGTACCGTAAATCATCTCATTTACGGAACAACAGTGGTACTAAGACGGGCTAACGGCAGCTGGGTGAGTGATAGAAGCCTGAGTGTGTTAACAGTGTGGTGACAAAGGAAAGACTGATAAAGACACTGACTGACAGACTAAGAGTGACAGACTGATAAAGACACTGATAGAGAGACTGATAAAGAATGACCGATAAAAACTGACTGAAGGACTGATAAAGACATTGATAAAGACAGACGGATCAAGAAAGACGGATAAGGACATATTCAGAGTTGAACAGAAGTGGGCTTTTCAAAAATATTTACGAAAGATCCCCTGCCGTAACTCAGATGTGATATTGCTGGAAAAAAAAAAAAAAAAATGAGGCGTCTTTCCTTGTCCCAGATTTTTATTTTATTTTTTTTACCTCGTGCTAAGTTTGATTTTCTCAGTATGATCATCCTTCCTAATTGTTTTTTACTCTCATCAACAATAATCTACCCTAACCCAATCTAAATTAACTGATTAACTTAACTAACTTAACCCCATATTACCAAAACAAACCTAACCTATAAAGAATACCCCAACTGACAATCTAACTAACCTGAAAATGGCAAAAGAAACTTAACCTAACCTAGATTTTAATGGATTAAAAGCAAAAAAAAAAAAAATGGTACATAAAATTGTAATCAGCCGCCTGGTGTTCCTAGGCAAAGCATGTCTTACTTCGAGATGGAAATTATCGTGGGATATATATATTCTCTGCAGTAAGAGCAAAAGAAAGAAAAGTGCTGTGGTTCCCCGTGTTCCTAGTTCTTCCTGCAAATACAAATTACAGTTACGATATGGCACCGACCGTGATTAGGTTTGACAATTTCTCTCCAGCCGTGTACAGTTGATTACGTATATATATATATATATATATATATATATATATATATATATATATATATATATATATATATATTGATACACATTTAGCGCAAAATAATCAAACAACGCGTCAAAAAAAAAAAATCGGTGCACATTTAACAAAATAATCAAACACCATGTCAAAAAATACAGGCGTATATTTAGCACAAAATTATATCATACCGCGGGAAAAAAAAAATCAATGCACATTTAGCGCGAAATTGTCAAACACCGTGGACACTTACAAAAAGCCCAATGATCATGCCCCTGGCTGGTAAACCTACTTTGATAAGACGCCATTCCTATCTTGGCTGCGACATTACCTGCTGGGTATAAGTATTACTGTTCATTCGGCATCAACTGTCCTGTCGCCATCTCCAGTTTTCTCTCTATGGATTCCGAAAATAACTGTGGGTAATGAGAAGCAGGCGACACTGATGAACTTTTTTGGCCACAGATCATTGTCATCAGTGTTGCATGCAGTGGATTCACAAGACCATTTTCCGTAGTTCAAGGACAAAAAGCAGGACAGGTGACAGGACTTTTGATGCCGACTGTACATGCACATTCAGAAGAAAACATATTAATCTTCTGGGGACATCGCAGGCAATACTGATCATTCTGGACACCACTGGACCCTTTCTGCCCTATTTTTCCTCTCTTATTATCGACTATATGTGATGGTCTAAGGTGTTCTTAAAGTGGTTCCTCAATACCCTCAGGGGGTGTCGCTATGGGTTCTTGGGGGTACCCAGAGGGGCATCCTGGGAAAAACTGATCAATTTCGAATAAGGTAACACTCACTGGCAACACGGAGATAAAAATAATTTGTGTATGTTATTTTGTTGAAATCAAAAGTCCATAGAATTCAGCTGTTTCCTCGTATTCTTTCTCTTTTCTCTTTTTACAGGAAACTGAAAGAGGAGGTAGTAACAATATCATAAAGGGAATACCAGGTTGACTTCGAGATGAACATGGGAGTATAACGGTCGAAAAGGTTTACGCACCACTGGTCTAAAGTTGGAATACCACCTAACCCTTTTCGATGGCGGTCTCTCTCTCTCTCTCTCTCTCTCTCTCTCTCTCTCTCTCTCCAAAACACTGTTTAATGGCCAGTCGTTTGTACGTCCCTATGAATCATCCAGCAGTAGTCCGCCATAATACTAACACCCCAACATCCGTGGTACCTTCTTTCCATGTCCTTAGGGTTCAGATGGGAAGTGGACAGATATGGATGATGATGATGATGATGATGACGATGATGATGATGATGATGATGATAATGATCATGATACATAAAAAGTGACGGATTGATAATGACGACAACGACGACGACGAGGATGATAAAATTCTGTCATCAGGTATTTATATCCTTGTAATATCGAGTAATATATTTTCCAGCCTAGGCCAAAAATGTTTATGGCAAAGGGTGATGACAGGAACTGCAGGGAGAGTTAACACTGTCGACACACATCACTACTTCATCGCAACAACTGTTCAAGTTAACGCCAAACGATTTTACTCTTGTAAGAGTTAATATACAGGATTCACAGGGACTTGTTACCAGTATTTAACCTTTTCACGGTCGGAAGAACTCTTGTAGCCCATTCCAGGTAACGTCAGATGATTTTATTCAGCTGAGAGGAGTCACAAGAGTCAAAGAATGTTAGTAGTTTCCATCTTATTGACATTTGTATTTTTCTTTCTATAACCAAACGAATCTACTCTGCACAGAAAAGGTTTATCAGACTGGAATGATCATAAAAGTAGCACACGTTGAATAAGTCTGGCAGAGGATATAAATTATAAAACGACGTCACTTGCTGAAGAGGGTAATTTCGACACAAAATAAATATTAATGTGTATAATCATAAATCAGCAAGCAGACAAATTGACCTGCGCTGCTTGGAGTAAAAAAAAAATGTGAAACAATTTTTTTTTACCTCATTTTTTCCGACGAACCTCATTAGCAGCTAACAGAGAAAACATATGTATATGACAGCTTGCCCTCCCCCCCTCCAAAAAAAAAAAAAAAAAATCCTGACATGAAAGTTTGCAAAAGTTTAAAATGAAGATGACTAAATGTGGTTGTTGGGATGCATATGATTACCAGCTGAACGATAATATGTTGAACGACTATTTTCTCTGGCCATTTACATATCGTGGGATGTTTAAAAATAGCTTGTAAAATTTCTGAAACATAACAGTCCTAAAAACGTCCCCGGTGCCAAAATTTGCAGCGGTGGTGTTCGCCACAGTCAGCATGAGGGTTGCCACTGAAGTCGACGGGACGTGTTGAAAGGGTGTCAGAAATTGGCAGTGAATGTGTTGTGATGATCTGCGAGGCGGCCCAGAATATTAATATCTCCTCTCTCCCTTCCCCTCCTCCCCCTCTCTCTCTCTCTCTCTCTCTCTCTCTCTCTGACTGACTGGCGAGGGCTTATTTAAGGCGTTAATGGGATTTGGTTGGAAACGTGTTCTTTTGTGGAGGTGTGGGGTCAGGTGGGCGTTAATGGCGAATGTTAATGAGGCCAGCAGGCAAGCAGGTTGATGGAAAAGACAGATAGATAGATAGATGACACACAGATACCAGAAATCGATGAACACATAGATATACACATACAGTACACCCTTGTCTTCAGTGCACGGTACACCTAATAGGCAACATGGTGGGGTCAACGTTTTCTTCTTAACCTTCAGTAGATAATATATCAACATAAAACACAGGCTAACAGTCAAACGCAGGACTGATCTGGTGCTGTCGCAGAGTAAACAGTGCTCACCTATACGACACCTCTTTTGACTGGCACCTCTTCAGACTTTTTTTTTCACACTTTCGACGGCATATCTGAATTAGCGAAGGGGTTAATGATATCTAAGCACACACCAATGCTCCATTTTGCATAAAAGTGCTAAGAAAAAAGAGAAAACGTTTCCTATTAAGGGAAAAAAAAAAAGGTACCATAGGCAAAACGCTCCTCACAAAACTAGTAAGCACATGGAGGAAATAGGCTTTAGAATACTTCGTCTTGGTTATATTGGTCTGAATAATTTCAGAGCAACTATATTCCTATCTAAATCACAACCATTCATTCATTCATTATCTAATTCTTTTATGTTCCACCAGGAGCGCAGGAACCCCAGGCTAGGCTACTCAGCCCTAATATTCAAGATGAGGGTGACCAACCTCACTCGTCCCTAAGTAGCACAATGAGAAACCACCTCTAGGATGTAGCCTACAAATATCCTTGCAGACTCAACCAGGTTGGAGCGCCTTAACCCATTAAGCCACTTAGCGGCAGCTGGTTATATGGTTACTACGCAACGTAGCAACTGGCTTGCTAGTTTACGGGATCAGTCTGACTTGTCATTCGGTGTAGTCATCCGAAGCACCACCACCTCCAGAGTTGATGGTGGGCTGCCCAATCTACCGTTTTAATGTTAATAATAAAATTAATAGTATCAATATTAACGTAAGAAGACAGGTAACTCTGAAAACATTCGAACCAACAAAAAGACGAAATATCCAAACGCTCAGCTGGGTTAGAATGATTACTAGTTCTGTGAGGAAGCTATAAAAAAAAAAAATTACTCAAGCCCTAGGAGTACAGTACATACAAACAGAGAGGATTATAAAGATGGGTAGGTAGATGGGACTATGAGAGAGAGAGAGAGAGAGAGAGAGAGAGAGAGAGAGAGAGAGAGAGAGAGAGAGAGAGAGGTGCAAGGTGTTGGATGGAGTGAGAGATGGCATGGTGATGGAAAAAGCCTGCATTAGCTTTGCACATGAGGGAGGAAATGTGGAGTGGAGAAAGGCCAAGGGGTAGGGGAAGGTGTGAAGGGGGGAAGGAAGCACGGGGTGGAGAGAGAGGGCAATATGGAAAACTTTATATGCAACATTTTAACCTTGAACCCTGGCATGGTCTAAACGTTATTTATATTGTTCCAGCTTACATTTAAGACACTCTAGTATTTTTTTTTTTACAGCTAACGGCAGAAGATATATTCAGGAAAGAGTGATTCAGAAGAGCCTGAATTTAGTCTCAAACTCGAGATATATCATGGCGTGTGGTGTGGAGTGGTGGAAAGGTTACTGAGTACGAGTTAAAGAAGGAAGGAATGAAGGAGGAAAGAGATAGGGGAGAGAAAGGGTGGGAAGAAGGGGGATGAGACAAGCAGCAAGAGAGAAGAAGCGAAAGTCAGGAAGGGAAAATAAAGAGGGGAGGAAGAAGGTAAAAATGAGCGAGGAAAGTAGGGAGAAGAAAGAAAAGAGGCCAAGGTAAGAAAAAGTGTAGTCAAGAGAGATGGAAGTCTTGTACCGTAGCTTAAACTATTATTTCTAAAATGCCTGAAAATGGCGTGAGAAAGTAATCAATCAGAACCGGGCACCCACTCTCTCTCTCTCTCTCTATCTATCTTTTTGTGTATATATATATATATATATATATATATATATATATATATATATATATATATATATATATATATATATATATATATATATATATATATATATATATATATATATATATATATATATATATATATATATATATATATATATATATATATGTATGTATGTATATACTCGTATAATATGCCGGAGAATTAAAGAAAGAGGACTCACATAAGTCCAATTCACAACAGGAAAATAGTGACATTTGACTCATTTCTCAATGCGTTATGTATACAGGTGGAATGCAGGTAAATTATTTCCTATCCTTAACTAATGTTTAAAACTTGCCGTAATAAATATTGGGCTGGACTTTACCCCCGCGCACACAGATGGTCGTGGCAAGTGTAGTACTGTATTATATTCTCGTCAATGGCATATTGGTATATTCAACTGAGAGTGGGGCATAGCAGCCTGAGTGTCAATACCTTTACCACTATTATGAACTTCACGGTTGGAATCATCATGTATTTTAGTGCAGCCAACGCCACGCGACTTTATTGCCTTGATAATGAGTCATGGGAGCGTCATTGTTAATAACTGTTACTCTTCCAGCTGGATGAGGTCAACATAGCCCTCATTTACCCCTTCACTACCAGGGTGGTCTCAACCTGAATAAAAATAGTCTGATTGTGGCAAGAATCAGTTAGAATTACGTTCACTAATGGAAGTGGTTACAGTAGATGCTCTTCTGGCTCGTGGCCTTTATCTTTCGAAATTTCAGTAAAAGTTCACTCTGCTTTGATTCTTTTAATGTTGCTGACAAAGAGCTTCTGAAAAAAAAAAAAGTAAAAATTATCTTGAATTACTCCATTCAGTATTGGTATAAATATTGAAGAATAATGTGCTTTTAAGTATCGGAAAATTTAAGGTAAGCTTTTCGCGGCCTTTTTTTTTCGATTCTGGAGGTTAAACCAGCAAGAAATGTGTAATATATATATATATTTGACCGTTACGTAATGAAGAAGGCATTATCATCACTGTCACCATAAATCATCATTAGGTCACCATAGAAATCATCGTCGCCAAAGAAATCATCACCATCACCTCACCATAGAAATCATCATATGGGCCACCGTGGAATCCTCCTCCTCATCATAGTAATCACACCAATGACAACCAAACCAATATATCACCATCATTATTGAAAAAAGAAATCCCCATCACCATACCTCAATTTCCCCACTAAAAACGCTGGCTGTTAAGAATAACAAGGAGCGGAGCTGGGCAAAAAAAATAATAATAGTAATAATTTCACCAATATCATAAAAAACACTAATTCCGTTGAAAATATACAGGTTTTCGCATTATGAAATATGCTCATCACACACATTCCAAGGATATTATACTCGTTGTATTAAAGTCGATTTGTAAAAGAAACTGGCAGACATTCGAGACCTCACAACTGTTTTCAGCCATTCACTGTTGACAGGACCACGGCTACAAGTAGACAGTGGAGTATGACCATCTTTTGTCTGTGAGATAACGCATTCAGCATTTCTCATACATCTCTAAGCAGAATAAAATCGCCATCTATTAGCAAGTATAAAATCTAAGACTTGAGGGTTCACCTCTACAATTACTTGACATTTCATCAAAGGTGTATAAAGTCGTCAGGTGTTTGAATAAAAATCAAGAAGACGTAGAAACAGAACCGAATGATCGAAATATTACTGACGTTGCAGCTGCCAGGGTTGTATGCGGCTGGACAAATATGTCTGGATTAAAGTTTCTTGTCCAGGGACATCTTGTCAAAGCTGTATAAAATCGACGACGTACAGACTATCGGCTCTCCCTGCCTTCGATGCTTAAGGGTAGTCTGCAGCGGCGCTAACAAGTACTATTATGCAGGCTTCCCGTGAGAGGGCAATTTATCGCGACGGGCAATTAGTATGCGTGCACGGAAAGGCGCATCGATATTTATGGCACGTCGAAAGGCCTTGGGGTGTGGGTGTGGGGGGACGTGGGAGTGGTGGAAACTGTGGATGACAGTGTGTAACAGTATGGGTAGGGTTTGTAACTGGGTGATCGAGTAGGTGTGAATGATTACGTGGGTGGATGAGTGAGTGTATGTCGATGGATGTGTGGATGCCAGTGTTGATGTGCGCGTGATGATGGATGTGCTGGTGCATGTGTGGGTGTGATGAGTTAGTGGGTGTGGAGGTGTGTACGTGAATGCGGATGGATGCTTGGTATGTGTGTGGGTGTGGATACGACGGAAGGGGTGGATGAGTGAGTGCGTGCGCGTGTGTGAGGGGTGGACGAGTGTTAGCCTGTGAGTGAGGGGGTGGAAGAGTGTGTTAGCCTGTGAGTGAGGAGGTGGATGAGTGCGTGCGCGTGTGAGTGACGGGTGGATGCGTGCCCATGTGTATGAGCAGGTGGATGAGTGTCCGTTTGTATGAGAGGGGTGGATAAGAGTGTGTGTGTGTGTGTGTGTGTGTGTGTGTGTGTGTGTGTGTGTGTGTGTGTGTGAGAGAGAGACAGAGAGAGAGAGAGAGAGGGAGCGCGTGTGAGGGGGCTGGACCGATGCCGTACAAATGTCAGGGCTGACGATAATGGAATTGACTTGGAAGCAATGTACTTCTTTTTTAATATTAAACTAAAATAATAGCAGATAAGGTAATGCAGTTCTTATATCAGGGACGAATAAAGGTCAACTGCATTTGCATTTTTTATACTACACTACTTCAGCCTGAGGATGTCTTTATGAAAGTTATATCCGGACTATTATACTCCGTCTATGATATATATATATATATATATATATATATATATATATATATATATATATATATATAAACTGGCGGCGCAACTGCCAGGGTCATATGACGCCGGCCGTTTATGAGACGTCGTCAGACTGGAGGTCCTTACACTAAATGATATTGTCAGGAATTAACAAGAATAAAATGGAAGCTATATCGTCACAGGGAATTGGTTAATTTTTAGAACCACGTGAAACCACTCTTTACAATGAATAAAATCGTCTGAGGTAGCAATTATGAAATAGCTGAGATTTATGTATAATCTGAGTAAAGCTAAAGCAGTAACCTACACAAGGGGCCTTCATTACGGAAACAAGTGTCTGCAACTTCTGGCAAACCATTAGGTATTTAGGAATGAATTATATATCGAATTACTTCCAAACGGTTACCACACTATCAGCATGAATTATCGTTAAATAATTATGTATAATACGATGTGACCTGAGAAAGACACACTGGAGGAATAAATTCATTGCTTTGTAGGTGTGTCAAAGCAAATATAAACAACGCCATAACATTCTCGAACCAAACACGGCACTGCCGACGTAAATCACGTATTTGTATGTTCGGAATATGGGAACAAAATACATCTAATCTTATTTTCAATCCAAATGACCAAAATCCGCAAGAAATGCACATTTTATCATTCCTTCGTTGCCATGAAATTACACAGGCTACTTCGCTTTCTACGGATATATGCAGGCATGCACACCTGCAGATATGTATACATATATATACACGTACCACGTATGTTTGTATGTATACACAATGGTTAAATCAAATACTGATGGTTACAAAAAATCATTATTCTGACTAACAAACACGACAATGACGTACTTTTCATTGTTATTGCTATTTCCAGATGATTTTCCTCGGCTCAGGAAAGCCACCTAGCAATGAAGAGGTTAATGAAGGCTATTTTCAACAACAGTTCGAAAAGCCTCTACTGAACATAATAAAATTGTCTAATGATATATAAATAAAATGGAAAGACGTCATCGCAGTAAATAAGTCAGATGTTCCACAAGACTCACCCCAAGATGGCCGGATTGCTTAATACCTGTACAGATAATCCCCACACCTAACTTCTCCATATGTAATTCATTCGTCTCGTATGTCTGTAGTTACCTGCACTAGCATAAAAATCTTGGTAAGACCCAATGGAGTCCAACTGGATAATGCCAGGTCGAAATAGGCTGCATTTTGTGAACAGAGACACACACACGCACACACGCCATCACAGTTTCAACTCGAGTGACGCAGTGCGAGGAGGGGAGGGCAAGGAATCGTGGGTAACCACACCACAGTTAAACAGTACAATATTCTATTTTACTGCAGACCTGCGCGAAGGCTCAATGTATTATTAACAACGCAACAGTAAAAACGAACTATGAAATAATCTTGGAAATATATGGTAATTACTAGATAAATGCGAGTTGATCGGTTTGAAGTGGCGAGAGAGGGCTCGGAGATGACGAGAGGAAGATTGAGACGAAACGCGAGTTATCAAATGCGCGTTTCTATACGTAATTTTCGTTTACAAAAGTTATACGACGTTTCATTCATTAGCAGCACTAAAATAATATAGGGAATCTATGACGTGTACATTAATTTTGGAATTATAAGACAAAATAAATGCGAAAAGCCGAGACTCTCAGCTGTCTCGTCAAGGTAGAGAGAAGTGGCTGGATGCAATAAATCAAACGATTTTACTCTGACATTCCTTTGCAATTATGTGGCTATACAAAGACTCATGATATCACAAACAGCAACAACATTACACACACAACCTACCAAGCGTGTATTTGCCGTGGAAATGTGTGATGATGAAGAAATAAATGGAAAATATAAGGCTGTGACTGAGAAGATTCGGTGCTTCGGATCCACCAATCACAACACTCTCTGGCCCCGTCATCGCCAGCCCACAACCACTACCACTTGCATTCATCCCTCTCTCTCTCTCTGTCTCTCTCTCTCTCTCTCTCTCTCTCTCTCTCTCTCTCTCTCTCTCTCTCGTACGCCTGCCCTCTAATATTTCTTGTATTCATTCATTCTCTCTCTCTCTCTCTCTCTCTCTCTCTCTCTCTCTCTCTCTCTCTCTCAGAAGACAAACTAGTGACAGGCTACGTTCTGTACGAAAGATGTCAACAGATAACTGCTACAATTTAATAAAAAAATCTCTCTCTCTCTCTCTCTCTCTCTCTCTCTCTCTCTCTCTCTCTTACGGGACACACTAATTTCTCAACATTTTATCATCGTACGGAAATACTCAGGCCTTTCCATCCAGTGACGTATTTTTAAGTTTATTTTCCTGCCACCAAACCATTACATTAAAGTAAGGGAGACTTTTCCACCTCGAAGGAATAAATATTGTCTTCATTAACCCCTTAGACCATACAAAAAATCGTTGATGAAAATTGTTTGGGGGAAGAGGGAATTAAAAAAAACATCAATAAAGTAAAATCGTTGAATAAATTTGAGGAGTTAGCATGAAGAAAGAAAATAAGCCACCGGATTCAAAGCGTTAAGCACAACAATTAATTTCAGTATATTGTAGTATCCAGTTTGGAACATATCTAACTCCTTCCATATGAGATCCTGGAACTAAATGCAATAGTATGATTATAAAAATAAAAAAAATAATTCAAACGCTTTCTCCACAAGGTAAATACATATGACTGGCGGAGCTATGAATAAAGATGTAATTGTTATCGTTTATGCCAAAAATTAAATTAAGTAATCTACCGCACGCCAAAAATATAGAAAACAATCAATTCAAAAAATAAAAATATATTATTTATGTGGCAGAGATTAAAATGAAAAATATTTTCTTTTTCTGAAACCTAATTATGACTGGTTCCAGGAAGAATTAAGAAATGTAGGACGAATTAGTAAAAAAAAAAATCACGTTTCTAAAATCTAAAAATATTCATCTGACAGTGGCACGAATCAAAAAGAAAAATAAGTTACTCTAATGAAGGGGTAATGAAGACTTTAACCCCCTTAAGGTGATGCCAAGGTAGATATAACCGTCTGACTGGAATGTCAATGAAATGCAATGGAGATCACTGTATTATATGTGTTAAAGGAGACCGTCCAGCTACTTCACTGCCAGAGCTGTGTCCTAAGCATAATAAGATCATTTACAGGTTGCCAGATCCCCTAAGACTGTTATTCTCCCCAACACTCTTCTTTCCTCTCTCCCTATTTTTCTCTGCAGCCCTCCCCATCTTTTTGTACGTCCCTTTCTACACCTCTCTTTTTCTCCCCACCCCTCTCTTCTTCCCCCCTTCCCCATCCCTCTCTACTACCCTCCCCACACCTCTCTACCTCCCTTTCCACAATTCTCTCCTTCACCCACCCCAATCCCTCTACTTCTCTACCTCCTTTCTTTTCCATATCCCTCTGTACTCTCCTCCCTACCTCTTCTCTCCTCTTGCTCCCCTTTTCTCCTTTCTTCCACCCACCCCCACCCCTCTTTACTTCCCTCCCTCCTCTCTTTCCTCCTTATCCCACCTTTCCCTCCCTACTTCTCTCCCCCATCCTCCCCTCTCCCGCATCCGTCCTCATCCCTCTCTGACTTCGTCTCTCCAACCCTTCCTTCCCTCCCACCTCTCTCTCCTACTTCACCGCTTCCCTCACCTACCTTCTCTTCCTCCTCCTTCTCTCATTTCTATATCTCCCCTTCTCCCAGTCCCATCCTCATTCCCATCCACCCCCACTCCTCTCCCTCATCCACACCCATCCCATCCTCCAACCCATGAACGTAATCTATACTATTTTCACCTTCGCTTGGCCAAGAATTTCATTCTTTTGTAGGTTATTTCACGTACCAGTGGCTTAGATAATGCTACCGCTCTACATTCCTTCCATAGCACCTCGTGATTAGTATCGCATTCTGGCGTTAATCTATTGTTAAAATTCAGCACTTGGGAGGGAGAACTTTAGACCAAGTTAAATTAAAAAGAGTGTATTGGTGAACTGCGGGCGTACACAAACCTACACTCTCTCACACATACACACACACACACACACACACACACACACACACACACACACACAGCGTTGGTTCATAAATAGGACACACACACACTGCTCCAATTGTAAGGAATTCCGTTCATGTCTTCTGCAAGTTCCGACGATGGCTTCTCACACGATTTAGTCTTATTATCCCTCCGCCTTTACAAGGCGGAGCGATAACGTTTTTGCCCGCCTGTGTGTGTGTGTGTGTGTGTGTGTGTGTGTGTGTGTGTTCCCATTATATCTCATGAACGGCCTGAGCTATCAACATGAAACCTTCAGGGTATCAAGATATGGCCAAAATCTTGGCCGAGTTCGAAAATGGGCACTCGGGGTAAAGGTCAAGGTCACCAAAATGGCTGCTAAAGGTCTACTAGATATTATAGCCCGCCTTTAGCACCATTATATCTCATGAACGGTTTGAGCTATCAAAATGAAATCTTCAGGGTATCAAGATATGGTCAAAATCTTGGACGAGTTGGAAAATGGGCACTAGGGGTCAAGGCCAAGGTCACCAAAATGGCTGCCAAAGGTCAACTAGTTTTTATCTCACCATTATATCTCATGAACGGTTTGAGCTATCAAAATGAAATCTTCAGGGTATCAAGACATGGTCTAAATCTTGGACTTGGCCAACAGCATATTTTGGCGGGTGATTATCATTCGGCTCCCGAATGCTTTTCTTTCATTTATTTATATATGTAGCTTACTGCTGGAGAAAGCCTTCACTTGGTGACATAGATATAACCGGAAGGCCACGCTGTCTGGTTATACACAGGTTCCTCAGTTCCCTCCCTATCCTCTGAAAGGAAGAAGGTGGAGTGCAGGAGATGGGCAACTTCAGCCTGCAGTCCACCGAGCTCACATCCAGATCAGCCTGAGGCAACAGTAATAACAGCGATATATAGAATCTGAGGCAGAAGCAAGGAATGGGAGAGAGTGGAAGAGACAGGGACGGAGAGGGAGAGGAAGAGAGGGCTAAGGCATGTGAATGGATGGTAATGGGAATGTCATCAAGAGAATGGTGAAACAGTTAATAGTTAATGAACACATTTAGTAAATATACAAGGAGAGAGAGAGAGAGAGAGAGAGAGAGAGAGAGAGAGAGAGACAGAGAGAGAGAGAGAGAGAGAGACAGACAGAGACAGAGACAGACAGACAGACAGACAGACAGAGCATGAGTGGGGGAAGGAAAGGAGTAGATAACTGGAGGGTGAGAGAAAAGCAGAATAAAGAGATGATAAAAGGAATATATGGGAGAAAAATTATGTGAATAAAAAAGAGGAAGATAGTTGTTCGAAAAAGAAAAAAACAAGAAAAATAGGCAAGAATGGAAGAAAAAATAAAAAACAATGAAGAGAAGCATCAGTAAAAAAGCAAGACAAAAAGTGTCTGCATAAAAGTAACATATCATACTGTAGAAACAAGGGAGGAGAGGGTGGGACGGAGGGCGAGGGCAGACGGAGGGAGAGGAGCGGCGGCGGGGGAGGGGGAAGTGCTATTGTCCATTGGCCTGGATTGATATTTTTCCCTCGGACTCTACTTGGAGGGGAGGTTATGGCTTTAGTCTCTCTCTCTCTCTCTCTCTCTCTCTCTCTCTCTCTCTCTCTCTCTCTCTCACACACACACACACACACACACACACACACACACACACACACACACACACACACACACACACACACACACACACACACACTGCTCCAGACACAAATACCCGCTTCTGGCCACAATGCGAGCCATTTCTATACATATATATATTTCTGGAGTGCCCTGGGATCAGTGGCAGAGCATCATTTGGGGCTCGAGAATCCTGGAGCGGGATGGGAGAGGGGAGGCTTGGAGATGCTAGGAGATAGGTTGGAGATGAGGGAGAAACGGGAAAAAATGGGAGGAATGAACAGAGTGAAAAATAAAAATGAAGAAAAAAGAGGGAATGAAAGATAAAGAAAGTGAGTTATAAGGTGTTAACAAGGAAAAAGGAATGAAAGGAGAAAAGTACTGCGAAGAAGGGAATGAAAATAAATAAAAGGAAAAATGGAGGAAGTGAGAAAAAGAGAAAAAGATGAAATAAAGAGGGAAGTGAGGTTTGGAGGTGGAGATGAGGCAGGGAGATAGGCAGAGAGAAAGGGATGGAGGAAAGAAATGAGAAAGGGGAAAGAAAAAAGAAGGAAGAAAAGGAGGATGGGGAAGGAATGGAACAGGGAAGGAAGAGGCAGGAGGAAGATAGGTGTGACACTGTACGAAAGAAAATGAATTATATGGAGGAAGAGAGACAAAATTCAAGGGGGGGGAAAAGGTAGGGCAGGGAAAAGGAGGAATGGGAAAAGAGATAATGAGAGAGAAAAGATGATAGAAATGGAGACTAGCGCTCTGAGAGGGAGAGAGAGAGAGAGAGAGAGAGAGAGAGAGAGAGAGAGAGAGAGAGAGGATATAGTTTGTGAATGACTGTACACCTGACTGGAAATGGAAGAAGTGTACATGAGTCAAATGACTGGAAATAAAGCAGGTTGGGTATTAGTGATGGAAACTGACCTGGTGTCGAGGATTGGTGACCTATCATGTATGTCTGAAAACTGGCATCGTAAAGGGTATATGGCTGAGGTATTTGGTCAAGAGGTATTTGGCTGACGTGATGGCATACGACACTTGGTGACTTAAGTTTAGATAAAGTGAGCCTCAAAGTGGGCAAACTGGATGAGGGATTAATTATCGCAGAAATTTGATGACGGACGGTGCTGGATTGGAAAACAGATTAGTGAAGGGGAATGGCATAAGAGTGAAGACGAATTTGGATCTGCTGGCTAACTGGAGTTGAAGCAGAAAGGGTTAATGGTGAGGAATTTGTTGCTGACTGTACCTGAATTATTGCAGAACGGATGGAATTAATTTAGTAGATATTAAAATAAAGTTTGGATAAGAACTGATAATAGACAGCCAGGAGGCAGAAAATGTAACCATTACACCACTGTGTCTACTTGAAACTAGAGTATGACCATCACTCCTCCCTGACGCATCGTATAACCATCAATGGACAAAAGAAACACCAAGCTTCCTCGTGTTAAAGAAATATTACTCAGCAGTGGAAAAATGCGAAGCTATCTATCTATCTATCTATATACCTAGGCTGCTTCCCCCAGAAGGAAAGGGAGGTAGCCGAGACAGGACGACACTCCCATTTACTCATCCATTCAAACACATTCTTTCGCATCTTAGCCCCAAAGGGGAGAACGGACAGATCCTCACCGCACCACACCGCACAAGGGTCAACTGGGCGCAATGCAATCAGTGACATCCGCAGCAGGGCCCGACAGCAGAGACTGGTTTACCCCTGCCACATCATAACAGCCCCATTCTCCTTACCTGCACCTGACCTGAACTAGCTGATCAGATCAAATGCGGGAGAATATCCTCCTCAGAGCTGCGTCATCGCTGATTCATTCATACATTTCTCTCCATTTATTTCTGTCACTTTGCACAGCCACTCTTCCTTGCCCAACAGACATCCCTCTCGCATCCAGCGCTCTCTTCACACTGTCCATCCATCCTATTCGTGGTCTTCCTCATAAGCCTTACACCTCTCACATCAGATCTAGTTACCTCTTTTTCACCAATCGCTCATTATCCATTCTCTCCATATGCCCAAACCACATCGCAACACCCTCTGCTCCAACTCTACCAGCCATCTCCCAGAACTAACTCCAGTTCTCCTTCACACTTCATCATTTCGCACTCGATCCATACGTGTCACTCCACACATACTCCTCAGACACCTCATCTCCATTACACACATTCAACCTTCTTTTCCTCTCTGCTACACCCATATTCCATGTTTCAGCCCCATATAACGCAGTCGGTACCACAACACCCTCATACAGCCTTCTCTTTGCCCACATCCATTCTAAGCGAACGAACATCTAAACACTTTTTTCTATTCCTCCCAGCACCTTTCCTACTTCATTTATTCTAAACTTCACTTCTGCATCTATTCTTCCATCCACAGCAACATGTGACCCTAGACATTTAAAACACTCTCCCTTCTCAAGCAACTCGCCATTCAAAACTATATTCATCCCCCTACCATCTACCAACCTAGTACACTTCATCACTTTACTCTTATTCATCATTTTTTACTTTTCAATTTTCTTCCCTTTCACACACCCTTCCCAAACTCCTCTACCAACTGTCTCAATCCCTCCTCTGAATCAGCCACCAGTGCAGTATCATCTGCAAACAACAGCTGCTTCAGATTCCACTCTCCACCATCAACATTCACCAGACTCAGACCTCCACCTAAAACTCTTGCATTCCACCTCCTTACAACACCTCATCCATGTAAATATTAAACAAATCCAAGGCGACATCACACATCCCTGTCGCAGCCCCACTCTCGCGGGAAACCAATAATCACTCACAGCATTTCCCACTCTTACACATGCTCTACTATTTACATAAAAACTTTTTCATCCCTTTTAGTAACCTACCATCAAGTCCATACAATCTTAAAACCAAGTCCACAAAGCCTCCCTATCAATTCTATCATACGCTTTCTCTAAATCCATGAATGCCCAAAACACATCCCTTGCCTTTCGATAAATACTTTCACACACGCTTGTCTCACAGCAAACACCTGATCCACGCATCCCATACCACACTCCTAAAGCCACACTGCTCCTCACCAATCACTCCCTCTGTACCCTCTCTCTAACTCATAATTTAACACTCTACCATACACCTTACCTACAACACTCAACAGACTTAGACCCCTAAAGCTAGTACATTCATACTTATCACCCTTTGCCTTTATACAACGGGACTCACACAGGCACTTGCCCAGTCAACTTGGCACCATATACCTTTCCACAAAGCACACATTCAACAATCTTACTAACCAGTCAACAATAAGTCACTCACACCACCCTTCAGGCATTCCACAGCACACCCATCCATACCTGCAGCTTTCCCTGTTTTCATCATCCTTTACTGCCTTCTCCACTTCCTCCTTCAGTGATCAAAGAATCATTCAACTCTCCCAACACATTTATTCCTTGCACCACCTTCCATCCGTCACAATCTCAGCCACCCTTTCCTCCTCTACATTTAACAATCTTCTGTCAAAATACTCTGACCCATCTCTTCTGCTTACTGCATCCATCTCAAATTAACATCAGCAACTCCATCCTCTGCTTTTACTCGTTCTTCCTTCCCAGACTCTCCCTTTCGCACTCTTTTCACCTCCTTCCAAAACATTTTCTTATTCTGTTGAAAATTCTTCTGTCAGCCGCCTACCCCATCTCTCCGCCATCTCCTGCCACTTTAGCATCACGCACAGCCCTTCTCGCCCTATTCTCTCTTTTCCTTATACCTTCATCATATGAGCATCTCATCCTTCTCTCTACAGCCACACTTCATATGCTTACGTCTCTTCTCAGCCACAGCCATACTTACTTCCTCGCACCACCATTCACTTCCTTTTCTTACATACCACCACCCACACGTCTCACACCACACACCTCTTCTGCATTTACCCACCAAGGCACTCTTAAACAACTGCACATGTCCTCCTCCACGCTGCCATTTTTCCCCGATCTTTCACTGTGTTCCACTCATCTTTCAATTTCTCCTGATACTCTAATCTTTTTTTCTCTTTTATCCAACTCACTCACTTTCAAAACCTCCCTGCTACACCTAACCCTCCTAGCTTTCACCCATCTCTTACCTACTCTTAACTTTTCCCTCCACCAGGTAGTGGTCAGACACACCTCCACCCTCCCCTCTCAGAACTCTTACATCCAACAATCTTCCTATTACATTCCTAGACACAACTACATAGTCCATCAAAGCTCTATCAACAACCCTTCCACCCTCCTGTCTCACCCATGTACATTTATAAACATCTTTCCTTCTCAAACAGCGTATTTCCAATCACCATCTCTTGCTCAGCACACATCGCTATCATTCGTTCCCCATTTTCATTTCTTCCAGGCACACCATGGTACCTACCTACACCTTCAACTGCTACATTTCCCACTCTAGCATTCCCATCTCCCATCATTACCACATTCACATTCGCTCCAAAACTCTGTAGACACTCATCAAC
>NC_136954.1:4663574-4823574 GCF_032717465.1 Coenobita brevimanus
TTCCACTGCCTTTGAATTATCAGGTCAAGCTAAATTATTACAAGGCAGATTAGCGTTAAAAAATTCTATAGCTGTTAAGATATGATGGTGCCGTGTTAAAAGAAATTTATTTATACACTAATTTCATCGCAGCTAAAATTTCATAACAATGATCTGGAATAGGCTGAAGTGGAGCAGAGTTACAGTAGAATATGATAAACTTAAACAATACATGCTTGTCAGAACCAAAAAATTTGTCTTAGGGGAGGAGTAGGGGACGAGTGAAATGTTTTTATCCCGCAACAGCTGAAACTACGCTACAGATGGATTACCAGGTGAAGCGGAGATACCATAAAACTGAAATGGTATATGGTAAAGCTAAAACAGTAGATAGTAAAGGTAGAGTAGTATACAGCAGATCTAAATTAGACCTGAGAGTCGGGAAGTAGAGAGGAACTACCCGGTGAAGCCCGGTTAATACAGTAAATGATGAAGCTAAAACGGTGTATGGGAAGGCTAAAAACAGGACATGATAAAGCTAGAGTAGTGTACTGCAGAAATAAATTAGACCTGACAGTCGAGAAGTAAAGATGAATTGTCAGGTGACGCAGAGAATATATGATAAAGCTAAAACGCAAAATGAAGCAAAAACAGCAGATAGCAAAGCTATAGTAGTATACAGTAGAATGAATTAGACCTGAGAGTCGAGAAGCTGAGATGAATTACCAAGCGATATAATGCATGATAAAGCAAAAACAGTAAATGTCAACGCCAGAACAGTAAATATTAAAGTCAGAGTATACAGTAGACCTTAATTAGCCCTAAGAGTGGAGTAGAGGGAGGAGTGTAGCCTCACACTCCGGTGACAGCAAAAATTCCGCTACACCAAAAGGCCATTACTGGGTGACTCTATGGGGCAGCCTCACACAGGGGTAAAACCATCTCTTTTTATCCCTTTATGAAAACCTTTATTGGGAGTGAGATTAGGTGGGGTGTAGTGTGGAGAGAGAGAGAGAGGGGGGAGGGAAAGAGGAGAGAGAAAAAGAGGGGAGAAAAAGTGTACACAGATGAAAGGATAGGGGAAGGGGAAAAAAGGAACCGGAGAGAGAGAGAGAGAGAGAGAGAGAGAGAGAGAGAGAGTGTGTGTGTGTGTGTGTGTGTGTGTGCACTTGCGGACCCTGTAGTGGGAAGAGTAGTGTAAAAGCGAGGCGGGTAAGAAGAGAAATGGAGGTGTTAGGCAGGGAGGGGAATAGTTGAGTAGAGGAAATGATGGGTCAGGAGGGAGAGGGAGAGGGATAACGAGGACAAGGGACGACCATATCAAAAATATTCTCTGTTCTAGCCCACTCCATCCTGTGGTGTGGTTTATATTTTAGTCCTGTTGCGTCCCTCAGCGATTTTACTCAGCTATAAAGGAGAAGCAGCTGGTTGTGCAGGGCTAATGGTCACTTTCTAGCTCCCCACAAGAAACACGTCCTTCCAACACTGGGCAATATTGTAGGGTGCTAAACTCCTGTTACTCTAACTTGGCCTACAGCGACCATCTCTCCGCCTTGAGCGCTGAGTTGACTTGATAGATTAACACCCAGAATATGAAGCTAGTCATAAGAGGCATTATGGACAGGATGTAGAGCTGTGGTACTTTCTTTTCTCAACAACGCCGGTACGTGAAATCTATGTTATAATGAGTCGATTTCCCTTTGTTTGTTGTTTTATTACCATAACACAGCAACACTGGCGCATGAAGCGCAAATTTTTGTTAAGAGTAAGAAGGTACCGTTATAATGCTCTGGCCTGAAGTATAAAACAATTTCCAGCCCGATCGGGCCACCGGTTCCAGAGTTTTGACTCATTCCTGGTCTTTTGTTTCAAATTTAGCATTTGCTTTTTATGCAGGTGATGGATTCGTCCTTCGTCCAATACTGAAATTACCGGCATGACACAAAGGAGAAGAGTAGCATGCTTCTTGTATTATCACTCTCCCGCCACCTCCTTCCTCACTCCTTATACTCCTAAAATTGTTTAGTATACTGGTGTACTTTAATCTACAGTATAATGATCCGATTTCTGTATGTCTGTTGGTTGGTTTGTTACCATTAACAGCAGAGAAACGGTGCATGTAACACAATTTTTTTTAGAAAAAGGTATCGATAAACTGCTCTAACTAAAAGAATAAAACAATTTCCAGTCCAATCGGGCCAACGGTTCCCGCGTTATGACTCGTTTCTGAAGATGCAGAAGTACCTTGATATCGAGCGGTGGCTGCCGACACCAAGTAAGTACAAAGGGAAGAAAATCTGGGCAAGGTTAAGGAGAAAGAAATATAAAAGAATGTTGTGTTATTCTATCCGTTTAACTCTGCCTAAATATACTCTGTCCATCTCACTACTCTCTCCATCCTGAATTACTCTCTCTCCATCACAATTACTGTCCCTCCATCCTGAATTACTCTTTCCATCCTGAACTATTATCTCTCCATCCCGAATTACTGTCTCTCCATCCTGAATTGCTGTCTCTCCATCCTGAATTGCTGTCTCTCCATCCTGAATTGCTGTCTCTCCATCCTGGAATTGCAGTCTCTCCATCCTGAAATACTCTCCCTCCATCCTGAATTACTCTCCCTTCATCCTGAATTACTCTCTCTCCATCCTGAATTACTCTTTCCACATCCTGAACCTGCTGTTTCCACCTGAACACTGTCTCTCCGTCAAGAATTACTGTTTTCTCCATCCTGAATACTACTGTCTCTCCATCCTGAGTGTATGGCCTATAACACAAAAATATTGTACTATACTCTGTCCACTTTACCTGGCCTAAAATTAAAAGAAGTAGACGCACTGAAATAATAGTGAACTTTACCCTTGTTTAATCTCTGTCTCTGTCTCTCTCTCTCTGTGTCTCTGTCTCTCTCTCTAGGTCTTCACTCCATCATCACCAGAGATCCCCGTGTACCACAGCCACTTTTCCCCTCCTTCCATCTTAATCCATCTCTCTTCTTCCCTTCCCCCTTCCCTCCCCTCCCCCTCAATTCCTCTCCCCTTCCCCTCTCCCCTTCCTTTCCTCTCCCATCTCGTATTTATCTCCTACTTTCTTCCTGCATTCCTCCACTCCTTTTTATTTCACTATTACTTCCTAACCTCCCACCCCCCTCCACCTCTCTCTCCTTAAAGTCTTCCCACTCCATCTTCCCCTGTCTGTCTGCCCGTCTGTGTATCTGTGTAACTTTTTCGGTCTCTGCCTGTCTGTTTGTCTGACTGTCTATATCTACTTGTCTGTGTGTGTGTGTGTGTGTGTCTGTCTGTCTGTGCTTTACCTGTTTGTCTGCGCGTCACTTGTCCCTGTGTCTATCTGTTTGTCTGCGCGTCACAATTTGTCTGTGTCTATCTGTTTGTCTGCGCGTCTGATTGTCTGTGTCATTGTCCGTGGCCTTTCAGAGTCTGCGTCTCTTCTGTCTGCGTCTCTCTTCTCTCTCTCTCTCTCTCTCTCTCTCTCTCTCCGAACCTCTCTCTCTCTCTCTCTCTCTCCACACTTCCCTCGCGTACCGTCGCCACTTTTCCGCCACATGACTGATGGTGAAGCCCAGCGCTAAGAAGTAATACCCCAACAAGCAATAAATCCAGACGCCAGTGGGGAGAGAAAGAGGGAGGAGATGGGAGGGAAGTGAGGGAGAGGTGGGGGAAGTGAGGGAGAGGCAAGCGGAGAAGTGAGGGAGAGGGGGAAGTGAGAGGTGGTGGATGTGAAGATGAGGTGGGGGGTAGTGATGGAGAGGTGGGGGAAGTGAGGGAGAGGTGAGGGAAGTAATGGAGAGGAGTGAGGGAAGTGATGGAGAGGTGAAGGAAGTGAATAAGAGGTGAGGGAAGTAAGGGAGACGTAAGGGATGTGAGGGAGATGTTGGTGGAGGAATGTGAAAGATTGTGAGAGGTACGTGAATGAAAGGGCAGGAAAACAAGGGCTAGTGCTGAGGAGTGGTATGTGGGAAGGTGAGGAAGCAGCAAGAGGGAGAGGAAAGGGAGAGGAGAGAGAAAAAGAGAAGGGGAAAGGAAGGTTTAGTAAGGGACAGGAGAGGAGAGGAGACGAGACGAGAGAAAGAAAAGTGAGGAAACGAGAAAAGTGGAGCAGGAAACGAAACAGAGAAAGGTGGAAGTTTTAGAGAGGGACAGAAAAGAGAGAGGAGATGAGAGGAGAGAAGTGGAATAGAAGAGAACAGAAAGGTGAGTAAAGGAGAAGCAAAGAGAGGAGAGGTGAAAAGAGAAAGGAAAAGGAGAGCTGCTGGAGGTGAGGAAACAACAGACAGGAGATGTAGGTATGGAAAAAGAAAGGAGGATAGAGGATATAGGAAGGAAATAGGGACGTGAGATAGAGACATGCAGACAAGCGGTGGTGGAGACAAAATTAAGGGTAAGAAAGAGAAGGGAACGGACCAGTCTAAAAAGCACTAAGTATGAAAGGCGGTGGGATTATGCTAGGGAGACAGGCGTAAGGGGGGAGAGGCAGAGAAGTTAATAGTTATGGGATACTATAAGTAAAAATAAGTAGAAAATCAAACATAGATAATGTAGAAGAAAAGCGAACAGGAGAGGGGGTAGTGTAGAAAGAGAAGTAGGTATGGAAAAACAAGAAGGGGAGGAGAGACAGGTAGACAAAAGGCACAAGTAGAGGAAGGCTGCAGATAATTGGAAGGGATGTGGCAACTAGAAGTAGGAATAAGAGGCAGTAGCAGTAATGTCATAAAAGACTTTGTGGTTCCTTTTGTGGTTGAGTTATATATGTATCAGACTTGTGGGACGAGCCGGTTTTTATATCTTGGAGTAGCTTGTAGTAGATAATCTTCTTTCCCCATTTGTCATGTAGTGACAGGAGAGGTAAAGAATAGTATGGGACTACTTTTTTTGTCTTGGAAATATTAACAAGTCTCTCTACACAGAGCGAAGTATAGAGTCCAGTCCCGCTAGCTATCTCTCCTGTCTCTCTCTCAAGTTGCCAAGCCCTTCTCCCTGCGACCTGTCTCTTGTATGGCTTGTCTCCTTCTGAGCTCTCTTTCCTAAAATTCTGGTAGAAACAGGGAAGTACGTTAATCACGTGTGTTCCTTGTGGATGGAAAGTTTAAGAAGCCTGTGTGTGAGTGTGTGTGTATGTGTGTGTGTATGGTCACTAGGGCTTTGTTCACTTTGGTGGACTGCTGACAACTAACTGCATCATCTCCTTACTAGCCACTGTCGTCAGCTCTTCCTCAGTGTAATTTGGCAAGCTCATTTCCTATTCCCAGGCCTCGCATAGAGCTGTCTATCTATCTATTTATCCTTATCTATCTATTATGATTTGTAATTATAATATGGAGTTCTGATATCTGCTCGGTCACGCGAATATGGCGTACCATGCGACAGTCAGTCAATAGTCCTAACATATTAATACACATTATATACACATTATAATTTCAAAATTATAAGCTAATTAAGTGAAATACATAATATTGTAAAAGTAACATAATTGTATGAATATTGTGTATATATATAATATTCATAGTAAATAGTGATTATTCAGTAATATTACATTTTTAAACAAGTTGTATACATATTTGAATAAATGCATTAAAGTAAATTATTTAACTTGTAATACAGTATGTACTTGGGTTATTGTAGTAGAAATACATATACATGCAAGAAAAAAATAGTTTAAAATTAAGATTATGGTAAGAGTTATTAATATTTCATTTTAAAATATAATGGTACTGGTCATGCACATATATGAAAGTCATTCTTCTTTGTATTTATATATATATATATATATATATATATATATATATATATATAATTAATACTATATACAAAATATATACACTTCATTCAGGGTGGTTAACCTTTGATGTTAACTCTCCCCCACTAAATAATGACTCCAAATTAGCAATTTCTTGCAATGCATTCTGTGCATTATGAACAGCAGTACTGCAACTACAATGGCAGACGATTATAAAGACCCAGTAGGTGCTAGGCTATACACATAATATGGGTTGAACATACTCAAACTCAAATCTTCCCAGGGCTTCCATTGTTTCATTGATCAGCTGCATAGTTTCAAACTTAGGTGAAGTCAGCTTGAATAACTTGTGCTCATGTTTAAGTCTCACTTATCAGGCAGTGGGTGGAAATGTTTGTGTGTATGATTGAGAATGGCGTAGTGATTGATGGTGGATAAAGTAGATACATGGCTGGTGGGGCAAATACCGCACAGTAGTCTGGTGCTATGTATAATCCTGATGCTGATGTATGAGATGGTGGTGGCTATCTGGACAGACTATTGTAAACTGATGTGTTATGAGGGAAATAAAAAAACTGTGAGTGTCCAATGCGTTGATGGTGTGTACAAGTTTAATTCTGGAGACAAAAGTGAAGCTTTGCAATGATGATGAAATATTGTCATTTCTGATGATAGCCATTACTCATGTAAGGGGACTGTATCAGTAGGCTGAAACGTGAAAATGTACGCAGGACAAAAGATGTAACAGCATGTAAGGATGTATGCACTTTCGTTCAATCGCGTTGGACCTCACTTCGCCGAAAGTGACAGTGTCCCATCTCTTGGAGACCATGATGAGTTCGGTGTCTGTGTTGATGTTGATGATGACCAAAGTGTTGTTATTTTTATAGGGAAAGGGTGTATTTGGTATAATGTGAACAGGTCTTCAGTGATGAATGGTACATGAACTACCACTGATGTTGGTGTTAAAAGTGTTGCTTCTAAATACGGGTAATATTGGCATAAATTCCCTACTGCGGAACAACAGCTTCAATTTATGTTTATGTATGCCTTGACTAACTATATGACGTAGCTCATGAACTGGGAGTAAGTCAATTGTGATCTTGCCATCACCAGCATTCGAAATTCCTTGCATAAGTGCCCTGAAACGATCTCTAGTGTTCTCTAATTGTAGTAGAATCGTGTCAATATGTTCTGTGATGATGGAGAAGTGCTGAAAAAGGGTAACGTTTCCCTCCAATTCATTTATTTTATCTACACTCTCGAGAGCTATGTTTTCTGCTTGTTTCAGATTTTTCACAATTGTCTTCATTGCTGAGTTCTGTCCTGTGATGAATTTATCTTGGTATGTTAGTACCTGAGCTATCTTATTAAATTTGTTGTTTATTTCTTTAAGGTCATCCTCTGTAGCCAATCCAAAGATGTTCCCAAGAACTGCGCCGCCCAGGTCGAACAAACCGCGCTTTTGGCGAGTAGGGGTGATGATGTTCCTGTCGCTCAGTACCTCCGTTCCATAAGATGGGAGATCTTGGATCATGACGAGCATAGTTGACTTCGCCTGTTCTAGTTTCCATTTCGCTAACTTTACCATTTCATTCACTTCCTTGGTGTTATGTGCTTGTGAAACATAATTTCCTATCATGAAGTCCAGAGTTCACATTGGCGTCGCAAGTCTGTCTAGATAAGTAGGTAAGTCATACAAGTAATCTAGACTTATTTCAGTACTCATGACGTCCTTAACGATTATAGTCGTGGCCGTTGGAGCTATGAGGCATCCTTGTCGTACTATATGTTTGGGGTCTAAGTGCGCATATCCTCTTGCTATGTAGAGGAGAATCCATAGCATAAGTCCCTTCATCGTAACCTACCGAAAAAAAATCTATTAATTTCCTATAATGCTGTGGTCGATGATAGTGATGATGTGCGTTACGGTTTACTTCATTTATAGAAGGAGTTTAAATCGATATTTAATTCTCGTAAATGATGTACTGTAGATTTGATTGGAACAGTTGCACCTATGTTCGATTGTTTGGTATATGACCTTAATTTCATTTTGTAATCATTGTTGTGTTCTTGCTTGGTTCCTTGAGGTACGTTCACCTGTTCGGTTGTGGATCCGAGGCTGAATAATTATGTGATAATTCCCTTGAAACTCGTTTTAAATGGTCAATATGAACTTGTTTCTCCTCGCCACTTGAAAGTGACTTAATTAAAACTTTGTTTGCTTTTATGTTAATCACTCTGTATGGGCCCTCAAATTTTGGGGATAATTTATTCTCTCGTATGAATGACACCGTAAACAATGTCTCCTAAGCTGATAGGTGAATCTTTTGCCTTCTTGTTAAATGCCTCCGTCATTTCTTCCTTGGACATCGTTAATTGTTTTTTGACTCTTTTGTGAATGTCCTGGAATTCACGTAAACGGAGTTTAGAGTAATCATCGTAATTGTATATAGGCATGCTGTCACCTTCTAGGAGCTCATATGGTAATTTTTTATCTGTGCCATATATAATGAAATGTGGTGTGTCACCGATGGATTTATTTATAGACCCATTAATTGAGGCCTCTACTCTGGGAATCCAGTCATCCCAGCTTGCATAATTTTCACTGAGAATGTGTCGTAGCACATCTAATACCTTTTTATTTTGTCTCTACCAACCCATTCGATGCTGGGTGATAGGCCAAAACGTTAACCTTTTTGATGTTGTATTGTTTACATATTTCTTGTAAGATCTCAGAATTAAATTCTCCTCCATTATCACTTATTAGTACCTTTGGGGTAGTAAAGCGACATATTACATTATCTGTTATTGCCTTTGCTACTGTCTCTGCTGTCTTATCTTTAATTGGAGCTAAAATGACATAACGGGAAAAATGATCCGTTGCTACGAATAAGTATAGGTTATTATTGTATGATAATGGCATCTTGAGTAAATCAACAGCGACAACGTCCCATGGTTGATGTGGTACAGGGTAATTACCCATCGGTGCAGGTGTGATTGGGTATCCTTTGTGTTTCGCACATTATTCGCATCTGTCAATATGATTGTTTATATCTTTTCGTAATGAAGGCCAGTAATATGATAGCTGGGCTTGGTTGAATGTCTTATCCTTTCCAGGATGTCCTGCATGTGGGCTGTCGTGTATCAATCGTAATACTTGGGGTATCATGTCATTAGGTACTACCAACTGGTTAGTATTTCTTTGGCGTTTTGGTTGTTTAGAGTTAATTTTGTATAATGTATTATTGACCATTGTGAATTGTTCAAGTGGGACATGCAGTTTGGGTAATTGTATGTCATCTCCACTTTCTAACTTGTATATTACTTTAGACCATATTGGGTCAAGTCTTTGTGCCTTTGCGATATCCTCGTGGTTTGGGATATTTCCTTTGAGATCTAACGTCGCGACCTGAATTGTGTTCGGGTTCCTAGATAAAGAGTCAGCTACTATGTTCATTTTACCTTGTATATAATGAATTTGTACATTGTAGTTTTCAACTGTACACTTCCATCTTGCTCTCCCTCCCAGAAAGGAGTTTTTCTTTAAATATACCCACCAGTGGTTTATGGTCGGTGAATAAGTGGATTTCTGTAACCATATACCAAATCTCGAAACTTTTAGTAATGCAAAAACCACTGCAGTTGCCTCTAAGTTTGTAGTGCAATAATTTTTCTCCGCACCTCTTGTTTGTCTGCTGGCAAATGCAATTGGTCGATTCTTTCCTCTTTTATCTTCCTGCATCAGTACAGCCCCTAATCCTTTAACTGATGCGTCTGTACAAATAAGAAATGATTTTGTTTAATCCAGATATCCTAAACAAGGTGCATTTGTTAGTTTAATTTTTAGATTGTTAAATGCCCTTTTTTGTTCTTCTTCCCATTGGAATACAGCATCTTTTTTGAGTAGTTGGAATAGAGGAAAGGCTATATGAGAGAACTGTGGTACGAATGACCTATAGTACCCAGCCAGACCTAAAAATTGTCTAACTTCGTCAGTCGTAGTGGGTTCAGGAAAATCTCTCACTGCCTGTATTTTGTCATCAGTGGTGTGAATACCATCAGAACTTAATTTGTGGCCTAAGAAATTTATTTCCTTAAAGCAAAATTTGCATTTAGAAAGTTTAATTTTTAATCCAGCATCACTAAGCTTTTGTAAGAGTAAGTCTAATATCCTGAGATGATCCTTAATATTCTTCGTTGCGATTATAATATCGTCAAGATAAACAAATATTCTTGTCCTAAAATTCCGGACAATACGTAATTCATAAGACGCTGGAATGTGCCTGGGGCTGTCCTCAGTCCCATTGGCATTCTTGTATATTGATAATGGCCTCTGTCTGTTGAAAAGGCAGTGTAATTACGTGACTCCTTAGATACCGGAATCTGATAGTAGCCGTTTAGGAGATCGATGGTCGAGAATATATTATTCTCAGGACCAATATTCTGTAGAACATCGCTTAGCAATGGCATGGGAAATCTGTCTGGGATTGTGTGATTATTCAGTTTACGGTAATCTACTACCGCACGCATTTCTCCATTTCGTTTGGGCACGAAGAATAGGGGGGCATTCCACGGGGAGACTGAAGGTTCAATGATTCCAAGTTTTAACATTTCATCGACATACTGATTTGCAAGTGTACGTTGGGAGTGTGGTATGCGGTAAGCTGGTACGAAAATTGGTGGTGTTTCTGGGTGCACATTAATCATGTGATTAATCAAGTTAGTACACCCTAATTGTTCTCCGGGCAATGCTACGGTGTCCCTGTGTGTTTTCAGCAGGGTTAACTAATCAATTTCTTCATCAAATTCACCTGAGTGAATTAAATTCTCTTTATTCTTTCTCTATCCGTAGATTTTATCTCACTTGTTACTCCACCAATATTTATTTCCTTCACAGGGGCGGGACATTTTTCAATATTAACTATGCAAGTTCCCTTTTTCAACTGAACTTCCCCATTCATGTGATTAATTATGAATATCTGAGTTTGCCCTTTGTCGTTCGTATGACATAATGCGTTTTCTACTGACAATCCCTTTACTTTACATAATTCTTCTAAGACAAGAACAGTACTATTCCGTAATTTGCTCTTTATGGTAACCTTCATGTATGAATTAGGTGGTATAACTAAATCATTAGTGAGATGGGCTGGAAAAATTGATAAATCAGTACTGTTATCTGGGTCACTAATTCCGGAGGATGGGGTTGGTGGTGGGAGTGGATCTATACACTCATCTGTTTGTGTATGTTTGTTTAAGCCTTTAATATTACCAATTCTTTTTTGGCTCTCTTCTACCAATCGGTATGGGCTCTGAAGTTATTTCCTCTATGAATTCATTATCAAAGTCTATTCCATTCATTTGTGGGAGTATAGTTATGTTCTCAGCTCTCATGGATCTTAAGCCCAGTAACATATGAGCTTTAATTGCTAAGTTTTCAACGATATAGAAAAATGCAGAGAATGGTCTTGTAGTTTCTGTGAAACTGAGATTTAATCTTATCATACCTTTCACTGTAATCTCTTGTCCATCTACTGTGTATAAATCTAAATCAGCTTCATCCAGAAAAGTTACTTTCTTTTTATTTTTAAGAATTCTATTTAGTTCTTCATGTGTTATTAAGTTCACTGGAGAGCCTGTATCTAAAAATAAGGAAACGTTTTGATCCTCACATACAGCTGGTATCAAGATACACTCATTTCCCAACATGCCTCCTATGTGAAGTTTAGCCTTGTTCTTCTTTACGTTTGTTCGTTTTTTGTCATGACTTGGTCTTCCCCCGAATTGAACACAGACACAATTTTTTCTACTGTTTTGCAATCACTAGTCCAGTGCCCTTGGTATCTATGATGCCTACAGTAAGGACCAAATCCTTGTGTCTTTTGTTTGTCCTCTTTTGCCTTGATAAAGCATTCATGCCTTGTGTGTCCTGGTTTTGCACAATAATGACATAGAATGGACCTATCCCTTGACTGTGACCTACGAGGTGATTTCCCATAAGAAGTGTTGTTTATGGCGCAAGACCTGCTCGGGCTGCGCAAAAACTTATGAAACTGCCTGTAGGAAGGCGTCTGGGAACGAGGCCTAGGCGTTTTTGTTTGTTTGGCCTGCCTGATTTCTGGTCGCGATCGATTTTGTTCTCTGTTTGGGGTCGGTGTAGATGTTTTCACAGCTGATAATGTCTCAGGTACCCTGATTCTACCAGAATGTGCATGTGTGTCGACCACACCTGCTTTACTGCACTGCATCTCTACCTCGTTCATTAAGTCTAGCAAGCACATTCCTGGGGTGTACGCGATCGTCTTGGCGATCTTAAGGGTCCTATCAGGTAATTTACACAAGGCAGCTACATAACCAATGATGTCCATGACGAGGTCTGGGGACATCTTTTCATCATCTGTTATCCAATTAGAATTCTCCAATGTAGCTAATAAAGTTCCTCTTGATTGTGGAGACATCAGCAGTTATTTCACTGAGCACATGGTTTCTAGTGTGCTCCCTTACAAGATCTACAATTTTATGTAATTCTGGAATTATACCTGGCAAGAAGTTCATACCTCCAGAAAATTTCTTCAGAAATTCAGTTTTAAATTCATCATATGTCCTAGCACGATGGAGCTTATCTGAGCGCAATAAATTGCTTGCTGGACAACTTTCCTGGCTTATGCAAGATGAAAAAATAGCAATTTTCTCTTGTTCATCTAGTATGTGGCGCTTGATGAACATCTGTTCGCACTGACTGACTAATGAAATGACATCAATGCGATCTTTGTCTGTGCCAGAGAATTTTGGGGCAGTTTTATCCTCGTGATACACAAACACGTGAGGTGTGGTTGTTAGATCTGCGGTATTTGTTTCTTGAACCATTTTTACTGTTTGCCCTGTTAATTCAACTTGGACGTGTTTATCGTTGTGTGAGGGAATGGTGGAATATGTACGACCGGACCGGTGAACCCTGTTAAGTGTATTGGCATACGTGTGCAAGGCAGTGGCAAAGTCCGCACTTCCTACGTCAGAGGTGGTTTCCCACTCATCATCTGAATCTGCCGTATTTGTTTCTCGATGTTTAGTGTGTGGTGAGGTTTGTACAAGGGGTGGGCTGCCTTGAGGCTCTCTTAATTGTGAGTCTGATGTTGTGGCAATTTGTGTGTCATCTGGTATTAACGTGGGTGGTGGCGAAAATATTCCTGTCATTAAGATATGGTATTATGAAATATGCCTCCTGTTTATTTATGTCCTAGCAAAATAGATGAGTAAATAAGTTGAATATAGCTAATTTTAGCACTGAGAAGAAATGAGTAAGTATAATTTTACCCACTTTGATACAGATCGTAGAGGTGCGTTGATACAAAAGTCGATCTCGGAAGAAAAATACAGGTTTGATTGAAGATCTCTTGATAATTCTAGTGGTGTGTTGATGGACGATATTACTCAGGAAATTCCATGGCCTGGTGCTTGTGGTGGTTAACAGCTGTCCCAGGCAAACCTCAGCATAGAACGTCGAATTTCCAACTTAACTGTGAAAATAAATGAGTATGAGTAGGAGCTATGTGAATAATGAGTAATGAGTAGTGGGTGAGAAGTGCCTGGTGTCAGTCACACGTTGCTTGGCATGGCAGACTCGCGTTGTGATGTCATCTCAGCACATGGTGACGTCGGCTTCCCACACTGGTAGCTGTGGTGAGTGAATGAGAAGCGATGAGTAACTTGAGTGAAGACGGGTGAGTAAGATGAGTTGTGAATATGGACTTGGTGTTTTGCTGCGTGTCTTGACCTCTGCGTCAGCGATGGCGGGAGAGAGTGGTGGGGGCTTGTGTGCTTGTTGCTTTGGTCTTTCCTCTTCTTTACTTGCTTTGTTTTATATTCTTCTTGTTGCTGCTTGAAGTTACGTGAAGATTATAGAGTAGTTTTGTAGGCTTGTAGGCTATTTGCATTGTAGGCTGTATTTTGTAGGAATTCACTGCAGACTGAAGCTAATCTTGTAGAGTCTCGCCTGCTTTTGTAGAAATTTGCTTTTGATTCGGAGACGATGTCCGTAGATTCACTGCTACCAAATATCATAAAAGACTTTGTGGTTCCTTTGTGGTTGAGTTATATATATATTAGACTTGTGGACGAGCGGTTTTTATATCTTGGAGTGGCTTGTAGTAGATAATCTTCTTTCCCATTTGTCATGCAGTGACAGGAGAGGTAAAGAGAATAGTATGGGACTATTTTTATTTGTCTTGGAAATATTAACAAGTCTCTCACACAGAGCGAAGTATAGAGTCCAGTCCCGCTAGCTATCTCTCTGTCTCTCTCAAGTTGCCAAGCCCTTCTCCCTGCGACCTGTCTCTTGTATGGCTTGTCTCCTTCTGAGCTCTCTTTCCTAAATTCTGGTGAAACAGGAGACGTATCACGTGTGTTCCTTGTGGATGGAAAGTTTAAGAAGCCTGTGTGTGAGTATGAGTGTATGTGTGTGTATGGTCACTAGGGCTTTGTTCACGGGTGGACTGCTGACAACTAACTGCATCATCTCCTTACTGGCCACTGTCGTCAGCTTTCCTCAGTGTAATTTGCAAGCTCATTTCCTATTCCCAGGCTCGCATAGAGCTGTCTATCTATCTATTTATCTATCTATCTATTATGATTTGTAATTATAATATGGAGTTCTGATAGTAATCCCAACATAAATCCATTATCCTCGTTCGGGGGATGAGGAAGAGCAAGGACATATGCAATTACCAGGCTGTTAATCTGTATTGGTGCCAACACATGAAGGCGTCCCAATCCAACACCATGAGTGTATGTAAAGGAGGTGGTGGTGTGTCGTGCGATGCGCGGCCGTTACTGAGGAGGGATAAAAACGCGTAAGGTTCTTTTGTCACGGCTGATTCTCATGAGGATGCGGTCATAGGAACAGAGATAGACCGAGAAAGTGTGTGTGTGTGTGTGTGTGTGTGTGTGTGTGTGTGTGTGGATAAGATAAAAGATGTTAACCCTCCCGTGGTCGATACAACTTTTGCATTTTATTCCAGCAAACATCAGACGACTTTTCTCGGCTGGATGGGTCACAGGAGTCGAACTTCATAATGGTACCGTAAATCATCTCATTTACGGAACAACAGTGGTACTAAGACGGGCTAACGGCAGCTGGGTGAGTGATAGAAGCCTGAGTGTGTTAACAGTGTGGTGACAAAAGGAAAGACTGATAAAGACACTGACTGACAGACTAAGAGTGACAGACTGATAAAGACACTGATAGAGAGACTGATAAAGAATGACCGATAAAAACTGACTGAAGGACTGATAAAGACATTGATAAAGACAGACGGATCAAGAAAAGACGGATAAGGACATATTCAGAGTTGAACAGAAGTGGGCTTTTCAAAAAAATTTACGAAAGATCCCCTGTCGTAACTCAGATGTGATATTGCTGGAAAAAAAAAAAAAAAAAAAAAGAGGCGTCCTTCCTTGTTCCAGATTTTTTTTTTTTTTTTTACCTCGTGCTAAGTTTGATTTTCCCAGTATGATCATCCTTCCTAATTGTTTTTTACTCTCATCTACAATAATCTACCCTAACCCAATCTAAATTAACATATTAACTTAACTAACTTAACCCCATATTACCAAAACAAACCTAACCTATAATGAATATCCCAACTGACAAAACTAACTAACCTGAAAATGGCAAAAGAAACTTAACCTAACCTAATTTTAATGGATTAAAAAAAAAAAAAAAAAAAATTGTAAATAAAATTGTAATCAGCCGCCTGGTGTTCCTACGCAAAGCATGTCTTACTTCGAGATGGAAATTATCGTGGGTTATGTATATTCTCTGCAGTAAGAGCAAAACAAAGAAAAGTGCTGAGGTTCCCCGTGTCCCTAGTTCTTCCTGCAAATACAAATTACAGGTACGATATGGCACCGACCGTGATTAGGTTTGACAATTTCTCTCCAGCCGTGTACAGTTGATTACGTAATATATATATATATATATATATATATATATATATATATATATATATATATATATATATATTGATACACCTTTAACGCAAAATAATCAGAGTAAAAAAAAAAAAAAAAAAAATCGGTGCATATTTAACAAAATAATCAAACACCATGTCAAAAAATACAGGCGTATATTTAGCACAAAATTATATAATACCGTGGAAAAAAAATCAATGCACATTTAGCGCGAAATTGTCTAACACCGTGGACACTTACAAAAAGCCCAATGATCATGCCCCTGGCTGGTAAACCTACTTTGATAAGACGCCATTCCTATCTTGGCTGCGACATTACCTGCTGGGTATAAGTATTACTGTTCATTCGGCATCAACTGTCCTGTCGCCATCTCCAGTTTTCTCTCTATGGATTCCGAAAATAACTGTGGGTAATGAGAAGCAGGCGACACTGATGAACTTTTTTGGCCACAGATCATTGTCATCAGTGTTGCATGCAGTGGATTCACAAGACCATTTTCCGTAGTTCAAGGACAAAAAGCAGGACAGGTGACAGGACTTTTGATGCCGACTGTACATGCACATTCAGAAGAAAAACATATTAATCTTCTGGGGACATCGCAGGCAATACTGATCATTCTGGACACCACTGGACCCTTTCTGCCCTATTTTTCCTCTCTTATTATCGACTATATGTGATGGTCTAAGGTGTTCTTAAAGTGGTTCCTCAATACCCTCAGGGGGTGTCGCTATGGGTTCTTGGGGGTACCCAGAGGGGCATCCTGGGAAAAACTGATCAATTTCGAATAAGGTAACACTCACTGGCAACACGGAGATAAAAATAATTTGTGTATGTTATTTTGTTGAAATCAAAAGTCCATAGAATTCAGCTGTTTCCTCGTATTCTTTCTCTTTTCTCTTTTTACAGGAAACTGAAAGAGGAGGTAGTAACAATATCATAAAGGGAATACCAGGTTGACTTCGAGATGAACATGGGAGTATAACGGTCGAAAAGGTTTACGCACCACTGGTCTAAAGTTGGAATACCACCTAACCCTTTTCGATGGCGGTCTCTCTCTCTCTCTCTCTCTCTCTCTCTCTCTCTCTCTCTCTCCAAAACACTGTTTAATGGCCAGTCGTTTGTACGTCCCTATGAATCATCCAGCAGTAGTCCGCCATAATACTAACACCCCAACATCCGTGGTACCTTCTTTCCATGTCCTTAGGGTTCAGATGGGAAGTGGACAGATATGGATGATGATGATGATGATGATGATGATGATGATGATGATGATGATGATGATACATAAAAAGTGACGGATTGATAATGACGACAACGACGACGACGAGGATGATAAAATTCTGTCATCAGGTATTTATATCCTTGTAATATCGAGTAATATATTTTCCAGCCTAGGCCAAAAATGTTTATGGCAAAGGGTGATGACAGGAACTGCAGGGAGAGTTAACACTGTCGACACACGTCACTACTTCATCGCAACAACTGTTCAAGTTAACGCCAAACGATTTTACTCTTGTAAGAGTTAATATACAGGATTCACAGGGACTTGTTACCAGTATTTAACCTTTTCACGGTCGGAAGAACTCTTGTAGCCCATTCCAGGTAACGTCAGATGATTTTATTCAGCTGAGAGGAGTCACAAGAGTCAAAGAATGTTAGTAGTTTCCATCTTATTGACATTTGTATTTTTCTTTCTATAACCAAACGAATCTACTCTGCACAGAAAAGGTTTATCAGACTGGAATGATCATAAAAGTAGCACACGTTGAATAAGTCTGGCAGAGGATATAAATTATAAAACGACGTCACTTGCTGAAGAGGGTAATTTCGACACAAAATAAATATTAATGTGTATAATCATAAATCAGCAAGCAGACAAATTGACCTGCGCTGCTTGGAGTAAAAAATGTGAATTTTTTTTACCTCATTTTTCCGACGAACCTCATTAGCAGCTAACAGAGAAAACATATGTATATGACAGCTTGCCCTCCCCCCCTCCAAAAAAAAAAAAAAAAAAAACCTGACATGAAAGTTTGCAAAAGTTTAAAATGAAGATGACTAAATGTGGTTGTTGGGATGCATATGATTACCAGCTGAACGATAATATGTTGAACGACTATTTTCTCTGGCCATTTACATATCGTGGGATGTTTAAAAATAGCTTGTAAAATTTCTGAAACATAACAGTCCTAAAAACGTCCCCGGTGCCAAAATTTGCAGCGGTGGTGTTCGCCACAGTCAGCATGAGGGTTGCCACTGAAGTCGACGGGACGTGTTGAAAGGGTGTCAGAAATTGGCAGTGAATGTGTTGTGATGATCTGCGAGGCGGCCCAGAATATTAATATCTCCTCTCTCCCTTCCCCTCCTCCCCCCCTCTCTCTCTCTCTCTCTCTCTCTCTCTCTCTGACTGACTGGCGAGGGCTTATTTAAGGCGTTAATGGGATTTGGTTGGAAACGTGTTCTTTTGTGGAGGTGTGGGGTCAGGTGGGCGTTAATGGCGAATGTTAATGAGGCCAGCAAGCAAGCAGGTTGATGGAAAAGACAGATAGATGACAAACAGATACCAGAGATAGATGGATGCATAGATATACACATCCAGTACACCCTTGTCTGCAGTGCAGGGTACACCTAATGGGCAACATGGTGGGGTCAACGTTTTCTTCTTCACCTTCTGTAAACAATATATCAACATAAAACACAGGCTGACAGTCAAAAGCAGGCCAGATCTGGTGCTGTTGCAGAGTAAACAGTGCTCACCTTTACGACACTTCTTTTGACTGGCACCTCTTCAGACTTTTTTTTTTTCACACTTTTGATTGTATATCTGAATTAGCGAAGGGGTTAATGATATCTAAGCACCCAGCAATGCTCCATTTTGCATAAAAGTGCTAAGAAAAAAGAGAAAACGTTTCCTATTAAGGGAAAAAAAAAAAGGTACCATAGGCAAAACGCTCCTCACAAAACTAGTAAGCACATGGAGGAAATAGGCTTTAGAATACTTCGTCTTGGTTATATTGGTCTGAATAATTTCAGAGCAACTATATTCCTATCTAAATCACAACCATTCATTCATTCATTATCTAATTCTTTTATGTTCCACCAGGAGCGCAGGAACCCCAGGCTAGGCTACTCAGCCCTAATATTCAAGATGAGGGTGACCAACCTCACTCGTCCCTAAGTAGCACAATGAGAAACCACCTCTAGGATGTAGCCTACAAATATCCTTGCAGACTCAACCAGGTTGGAGCGCCTTAACCCATTAAGCCACTTAGCGGCAGCTGGTTATATGGTTACTACGCAACGTAGCAACTGGCTTGCTAGTTTACGGGATCAGTCTGACTTGTCATTCGGTGTAGTCATCCGAAGCACCACCACCTCCAGAGTTGATGGTGGGCTGCCCAATCTACCGTTTTAATGTTAATAATAAAATTAATAGTATCAATATTAACGTAAGAAGACAGGTAACTCTGAAAACATTCGAACCAACAAAAAGACGAAATATCCAAACGCTCAGCTGGGTTAGAATGATTACTAGTTCTGTGAGGAAGCTATAAAAAAAAAAAAATTACTCAAGCCCTAGGAGTACAGTACATACAAACAGAGAGGATTATAAAGATGGGTAGGTAGATGGGACTATGAGAGAGAGAGAGAGAGAGAGAGAGAGAGAGAGAGAGAGAGAGAGAGAGAGAGAGAGAGAGGTGCAAGGTGTTGGATGGAGTGAGAGATGGCATGGTGATGGAAAAAGCCTGCATTAGCTTTGCACATGAGGGAGGAAATGTGGAGTGGAGAAAGGCCAAGGGGTAGGGGAAGGTGTGAAGGGGGGAAGGAAGCACGGGGTGGAGAGAGAGGGCAATATGGAAAACTTTATATGCAACATTTTAACCTTGAACCCTGGCATGGTCTAAACGTTATTTATATTGTTCCAGCTTACATTTAAGACACTCTAGTATTTTTTTTTTACAGCTAACGGCAGAAGATATATTCAGGAAAGAGTGATTCAGAAGAGCCTGAATTTAGTCTCAAACTCGAGATATATCATGGCGTGTGGTGTGGAGTGGTGGAAAGGTTACTGAGTACGAGTTAAAGAAGGAAGGAATGAAGGAGGAAAGAGATAGGGGAGAGAAAGGGTGGGAAGAAGGGGGGATGAGACAAGCAGCAAGAGAGAAGAAGCGAAAGTCAGGAAGGGAAAATAAAGAGGGGAGGAAGAAGGTAAAAAATGAGCGAGGAAAGTAGGGAGAAGAAAGAAAAGAGGCCAAGGTAAGAAAATTTTAGTCAAGAGAGATGTAAGTCTTGTACAGTATCTTAAACTATTATTTCTAAAATGCCTGAAAATGGCGTGAGAAAGTAATCAATCAGAACCGGCACCATCTCTCTCTCTCTCTCTCTCTCTCTATCTATCTTTTGTGTATATATATATATATATATATATATATATATATATATATATATATATATATATATATATATATATATATATATATATATATATATATATATATATATATATATATATATATATATATATATATATATATATATATATATATATATATGTATGTATGTATATACTCGTATAATATGCCGGAGAATTAAAGAAAGAGGACTCACATAAGTCCAATTCACAACAGGAAAATAGTGACATTTGACTCATTTCTCAATGCGTTATGTATACAGGTGGAATGCAGGTAAATTATTTCCTATCCTTAACTAATGTTTAAAACTTGCCGTAATAAATATTGGGCTGGACTTTACCCCCGCGCACACAGATGGTCGTGGCAAGTGTAGTACTGTATTATATTCTCGTCAATGGCATATTGGTATATTCAACTGAGAGTGGGGCATAGCAGCCTGAGTGTCAATACCTTTACCACTATTATGAACTTCACGGTTGGAATCATCATGTATTTTAGTGCAGCCAACGCCACGCGACTTTATTGCCTTGATAATGAGTCATGGGAGCGTCATTGTTAATAACTGTTACTCTTCCAGCTGGATGAGGTCAACATAGCCCTCATTTACCCCTTCACTACCAGGGTGGTCTCAACCTGAATAAAAATAGTCTGATTGTGGCAAGAATCAGTTAGAATTACGTTCACTAATGGAAGTGGTTACGGTAGATGCTCTTCTGGCTCGTGGCCTTTATCTTTCGAAATTTCAGTAAAAGTTCACTCTGCTTTGATTCTTTTAATGTTGCTGACAAAGAGCTTCTGAAAAAAAAAAAAAAGTAAAAATTATCTTGAATTACTCCATTCAGTATTGGTATAAATATTGAAGAATAATGTGCTTTTAAGTATCGGAAAATTTAAGGTAAGCTTTTCGCGGCCTTTTTTTTTCGATTCTGGAGGTTAAACCAGCAAGAAATGTGTAATATATATATATATTTGACCGTTACGTAATGAAGAAGGCATTATCATCACTGTCACCATAAATCATCATTAGGTCACCATAGAAATCATCGTCGCCAAAGAAATCATCACCATCACCTCACCATAGAAATCATCATATGGGCCACCGTGGAATCCTCCTCCTCATCATAGTAATCACACCAATGACAACCAAACCAATATATCACCATCATTATTGAAAAAAGAAATCCCCATCACCATACCTCAATTTCCCACTAAAAACGCTGGCTGTTAAGAATAACAAGGAGCGGAGCTGGGCAAAAAAAAATAATAATAGTAATAATTTCACCAATATCATAAAAAACACTAATTCCGTTGAAAATATACAGGTTTTCGCATTATGAAATATGCTCATCACACACATTCCAAGGATATTATACTCGTTGTATTAAAGTCGATTTGTAAAAGAAACTGGCAGACATTCGAGACCTCACAACTGTTTTCAGCCATTCACTGCTGACAGGACCACGGCTACAAGTAGACAGTGGAGTATGACCATCTTTTTGTCTGTGAGATAACGCATTCAGCATTTCTCATACATCTCTAAGCAGAATAAAATCGCCATCTATTAGCAAGTATAAAATCTAAGACTTGAGGGGTTCACCTCTACAATTACTTGACATTTCATCAAAGGTGTATAAAGTCGTCAGGTGTTTGAATAAAAATCAAGAAGACGTAGAAACAGAACCGAATGATCGAAATATTACTGACGTTGCAGCTGCCAGGGTTGTATGCGGCTGGACAAATACGTCTGGATTAAAGTTTCTTGTCCAGGGACATCTTGTCAAAGCTGTATAAAATCGACGACGTACAGACTATCGGCTCTCCCTGCCTTCGATGCTTAAGGGTAGTCTGCAGCGGCGCTAACAAGTACTATTATGCAGGCTTCCCGTGAGAGGGCAATTTATCGCGACGGGCAATTAGTATGCGTGCACGGAAAGGCGCATCGATATTTATGGCACGTCGAAAGGCCTTGGGGTGTGGGTGTGGGGGACGTGGGAGTGGTGGAAACTGTGGATGACAGTGTGTAACAGTATGGGTAGGGTTTGTAACTGGGTGATCGAGTAGGTGTGAATGATTACGTGGGTGGATGAGTGAGTGTATGTCGATGGATGTGTGGATGCCAGTGTTGATGTGCGCGTGATGATGGATGTGCTGGTGCATGTGTGGGTGTGATGAGTTAGTGGGTGTGGAGGTGTGTACGTGAATGCGGATGGATGCTTGGTATGTGTGTGGGTGTGGATACGACGGAAGGGGTGGATGAGTGAGTGCGTGCGCGTGTGTGAGGGGGTGGACGAGTGTTAGCCTGTGAGTGAGGGGGTGGACGAGTGTGTTAGCCTGTGAGTGAGGAGGTGGATGAGTGCGTGCGCGTGTGAGTGACGGGGTGGATGCGTGCCCATGTGTATGAGCAGGTGGATGAGTGTCCGTTTGTATGAGAGGGGTGGATAAGAGTGTGTGTGTGTGTGTGTGTGTGTGTGTGTGTGTGTGTGTGTGTGTGTGTGTGTGTGTGTGTGTGTGTGTGTGTGAGAGAGACAGAGAGAGAGAGAGAGAGGGAGAGCGTGTGAGGGGGGTGGATGTATGGCGTACAAATGTCAGGGCTGACGATAATGGAATTGACTTGGAAGCAATGTACTTCTTTTTTAATATTAAACTAAAATAATAGCAGATAAGGTAATGCAGTTCTTATATCAGGGACGAATAAAGGTCAACTGCATTTGCATTTTTTATACTACACTACTTCAGCCCGAGGATGTCTTTATGAAAGTTATATCCGGACTATTATACTCCGTCTATGATATATATATATATATATATATATATATATATATATATATATATATATATAAACTGGCGGCGCAACTGCCAGGGTCATATGACGCCGGCCGTTTATGAGACGTCGTCAGACTGGAGGTCCTTACACTAAATGATATTGTCAGGAATTAACAAGAATAAAATGGAAGCTATATCGTCACAGGGAATTGGTTAATTTTTAGAACCACGTGAAACCACTCTTTACAATGAATAAAATCGTCTGAGGCAGCAATTATGAAATAGCTGAGATTTATGTATAATCTGAGTAAAGCTAAAGCAGTAACCTACACAAGGGGCCTTCATTACGGAAACAAGTGTCTGCAACTTCGGCAAACCATTAGGTATTTAGGAATGAATTATATATCGAATTACTTCCAAACGGTTACCACACTATCAGCATGAATTATCGTTAAATAATTATGTATAATACGATGTGACCTGAGAAAGACACACTGGAGGAATAAATTCATTGCTTTGTAGGTGTGTCAAAGCAAATATAAACAACGCCATAACATTCTCGAACCAAACACGGCACTGCCGACGTAAATCACGTATTTGTATGTTCGGAATATGGGAACAAAATACATCTAATCTTATTTTCAATCCAAATGACCAAAATCCGCAAGAAATGCACATTTTATCATTCCTTCGTTGCCATGAAATTACACAGGCTACTTCGCTTTCTACGGATATATGCAGGCATGCACACCTGCAGATATGTATACATATATATACACGTACCACGTATGTTTGTATGTATACACAATGGTTAAATCAAATACTGATGGTTACAAAAAATCATTATTCTGACTAACAAACACGACAATGACGTACTTTTCATTGTTATTGCTATTTCCAGATGATTTTCCTCGGCTCAGGAAAGCCACCTAGCAATGAAGAGGTTAATGAAGGCTATTTTCAACAACAGTTCGAAAAGCCTCTACTGAACATAATAAAATTGTCTAATGATATATAAATAAAATGGAAAGACGTCATCGCAGTAAATAAGTCAGATGTTCCACAAGACTCACCCCAAGATGGCCGGATTGCTTAATACCTGTACAGATAATCCCCACACCTAACTTCTCCATATGTAATTCATTCGTCTCGTATGTCTGTAGTTACCTGCACTAGCATAAAAATCTTGGTAAGACCCAATGGAGTCCAACTGGATAATGCCAGGTCGAAATAGGCTGCATTTTGTGAACAGAGACACACACACGCACACACGCCATCACAGTTTCAACTCGAGTGACGCAGTGCGAGGAGGGGAGGGCAAGGAATCGTGGGTAACCACACCACAGTTAAACAGTACAATATTCTATTTTACTGCAGACCTGCGCGAAGGCTCAATGTATTATTAACAACGCAACAGTAAAAACGAACTATGAAATAATCTTGGAAATATATGGTAATTACTAGATAAATGCGAGTTGATCGGTTTGAAGTGGCGAGAGAGGGCTCGGAGATGACGAGAGGAAGACTCGGAGAAGAAACGCGAGTTATCAAATGCGCGTTTCTATACGTAATTTTCGTTTACAAAAGTTATACGACGTTTCATTCATTAGCAGCACTAAAATAATATAGGGAATCTATGACGTGTACATTAATTTTGGAATTATAAGACAAAATAAATGCGAAAAGCCGAGACTCTCAGCTGTCTCGTCAAGGTAGAGAGAAGTGGCTGGATGCAATAAATCAAACGATTTTACTCTGACATTCCTTTGCAATTATGTGGCTATACAAAGACTCATGATATCACAAACAGCAACAACATTACACACACAACCTACCAAGCGTGTATTTGCCGTGGAAATGTGTGATGATGAAGAAATAAATGGAAAATATAAGGCTGTGACTGAGAAGATTCGGTGCTTCGGATCCACCAATGACAACACTCTCTGGCCCCGTCATCGCCAGCCCACAACCACCACTTGCATTCATCCCTCTCTCTCTGTCTCTGTCTCTGTCTCTCTCTCTCTCTCTCTCTCTCTCTCTCTCTCTCGTACGCCTGCCCTCTAATATTTCTTGTATTCATTCATTCTCTCTCTCTCTCTCTCTCTCTCTGTCTCTCTCTCTCTCTCAGAAGACAAACTAGTGACAGGCTACGTTCTGTACGAAAGATGTCAACAGATAACTGCTACAATTTAATAAAAAAATCTCTCTCTCTCTCTCTCTCTCTCCCTCTCTCTCTCTCTCTCTCTCTTACGGGACACACTAATTTCTCAACATTTTATCATCGTACGGAAATACTCAGGCCTTTCCATCCAGTGACGTATTTTTAAGTTTATTTTCCTGCTACCAAACCATTACATTAAAGTAAGGGAGACTTTTCCACCTCGAAGGAATAAATATTGTCTTCATTAACCCCTTAGACCATACAAAAAATCGTTGATGAAAATTGTTTGGAGGAAGAGGGAATTAAAAAAAAAGTCAATAAAGTAAAATCGTTGAATAAATTTGAGGAGTTAGCAAGAAGAAAGAAAATAAGCCACTGAATTCAAAGCGTTAAGCACAACAATTAATTTCAGTATATTGTAGTATCCAGTTAGGAACATATCTAACCCCTTCCATATGAGATCCTGGAACTAAATGCAATAGTATGATTATAAAAATAAAAAAAAATAATTCAAACGCTTTCTCCACAAGGTAAATACATATGACTGGCGGAGTTATGAATAAAGAAGTAATTGTTATCGTTTATGCCAAAAATTAAATTAAATAATCTACCGCACGCAAAAAATATAGAAAATAATCAATTCAAAAAATAAAATATATTATTTATGTGGTAGAGATTAAAATGAAAAATATTTTGTTTTTCTAAAACCTAATTATGACTGGTTCCAGGAAGAATTAATAAATGTAGGACGAATTAATAAAAAAAAAAATCACGTTTCCAAAATCTAAAAATATTCATCTGACAGTGGCACAAATCAAAAAGAAAAATAAGTTACTCTAATGAAGGGGTAATGAAGACTTTAACCCCCTTAAGGTGATGCCAAGGTAGATATAACCGTCTGACTGGAATGTCAATGAAATGCAATGGAGATCACTGTATTATATGTGTTAAAGGAGACCGTCCAGCTACTTCACTGCCAGAGCTGTGTCCTAAGCATAATAAGATCATTTACAGGTTGCCAGATCCCCTAAGACTGTTGTTCTCCCCAACACTCTTCTTTCCTCTCTCCCTATTTTTCTCTGCAGCCCTCCCCATCTTTTTGTACGTCCCTTTCTACACCTCTCTTTTTCTCCCCACCCCTCTCTTCTTCCCCCCTTCTCCATCCCTCTCTACTACCCTCCCCACACCTCTCTACCTCCCTTTCCACAATTCTTTCCTTCACCCACCCCAATCCCTCTACTTCTCTACCTCCTTTCTTTTCCATATCCCTCTGTACTCTCCTCCCTACCTCTTCTCCCCTCTTCTCCTTTCTTCCACCCACCCCCACCCCTCTTTATTTCCCTCCCTCCTCTCTTTCCTCCTTATCCCACCTTTCCCTCCCTACTTCTCTCCCCCATCCTCCCCTCTCCCGCATCCGTCCTCACCCCTCTCTGACTTCGTCTCTCCAACCCTTCCTTCCCTCCCACCTCTCCCTCCTACTTCACCGCTTCCCTCACCTACCTTCTCTTCCTCCTCCTTCTCTCATTTCTATATCTCCCCTTCTCCCAGTCCCATCCTCATTCCCATCCACCCCCACTCCTCTCCCTCATCCACACCCATCCCACCCTCCAACCCATGAACGTAATCTATACTATTTTCACCTTCGCTTGGCCAAGAATTTCATTCTTTTGTAGGTTATTTCACGTACCAGTGGCTTAGATAATGCTACCGCTCTACGTTCCTTCCATAGCACCTCGTGATTAGTATCGGGGGGCGCGGTAGCACAGTGGTAGCGCGCTGGACTTGTGATCGGGGGATTGCAAGTTCGAGCCTCGCCCGGGCTGCCGTGCCGGGAGGGGTAGCTCCCTCCTGTAATCCTAGCGGGGCTATATAGTCCAATACAGGGCTTAGCTCGGGGGAACTCCATTTCTCCCATTTTTTTCGTGATTAGTATCGCATTCTGGCGTTAATCTATTGTTAAAATTCAGCATTCGACTGGGAGGGAGAACTTTAAACCAAGTTAAATTAAAAAGAGTGTATTGGTGAACTGCGGGCGTACACAAACCTACACCCTCTGACACACACACACACACACACACACACACACACACACACAGCGTTGGTTCATAAATAGGACACACACTCTGCTCCAATTGTATGGAATTCCGTTCATGCCTTCTGCAAGTTCCGACGACGGCTTCTCACACGATTTAGTCTTATTATCCCTCCGCCTTTACAAGGCGGAGCGATAACGTTTTTGCCCGCCTCTGTGTGTGTGTGTGTGTGTGTGTGTGTGTGTGTGTGTGTGTGTGTGTGTGTGTGTGTGTGTGTCTGTTCCCATTATATCTCATGAAAGACTTGAGCTATCACCATGAAACCTTCAGGGTATCAAGATATGGCCAAAATCTTGGACGAGTTGGAAAATGGGCACTAGGGGTCAAGGCCAAGGTCACCAAAATGGCTACCAAATGTCAACTAGCCCGCCTTTAGCACCATTATATCCCATGAACGGCTTGAGCTATCAACATAAAACCTTCAGGGTATCAAGACATGGTGTAATCTTGGACTTGGCCAGCAGCATATTCTGGCGGGCGATTAGCATTCGGCTCCCGAATGCTCTTCTTTCATTTATTTATATATGTAGCTTATTGCTGGAGAAAGCCTTCACTTGGTGACATAGATATAACCGGAAGGCCACGCTGTCTTGTTATACACAGATTCCTCAGTTCCCTCCCTATCCTCTGAAAGGAAGAAGGTGGAGTGCAGGAGATGGGCAACTTCAGCCTGCAGTCCACCGAGCTCACATCCAGATCAGCCTGAGGCAACAGTAATAACAGCGATATATAGAATCTGAGGCAGAAGCAAGGAATGAGAGAGAGTGGAAGAGACAGGGACGGAGAGGGAGAGGAAGAGAGGGCTAAGGCATGTGAATGGATGGTAATGGAAATGTCATCAAGGGAATGGTGAAACAGTTAATAGTTAATGAACACATTTAGTAAATATACAAGGAAAGAGAGAGAGAGAGAGAGAGAGAGAGAGAGAGAGAGAGAGAGAGAGAGAGAGAGAGAGAGAGACAGAGAGAGAGAGAGAGAGAGAGAGAGAGAGAGAGAGAGAGACAGACAGACAGACAGACAGACAGAGCATGAGTGGGGGAAGGAAAGGAGTAGATAACTGGAGGGTGAGAGAAAAGCAGAATAAAGAGATGATAAAAGGAATATATGGGAGAAAAATTATGTGAATAAAAAAGAGGAAGATAGTTGTTCGAAAAAGAAAAAAAACAAGAAAAATAGGCAAGAATGAAAGAAAAAATAAAAAAAACAATGAAGAGAAGCATCAGTAAAAAAAGCAAGACAAAAAGCGGCTGCATAAAAGCACCATATCATACTGTAGAAAAAAGGGAGGGGAGGGTGGGACGGAGGGCGAGGGCAGACGGAGGGAGAGGAGAGTCGGAGGGGGAGGGGGAAGTGCTATTGTCCATTGGCCTGGCTTGATATTATTCCCTCGGACTCTACTTGGAGGGGAGGTTATGGCTTTAGTCTCTCTCTCTCTCTCTCTCTCTCTCTCTCTCTCTCTCACACACACACACACACACACACACACACACACACACACACATACACACACACACACACACACACACACATACACACACACACACAATACTGCTCCAGACACAAATACCCGCTTCTGGCCACAATGCGAGCCATTTCTATACATATATATATTTCTGGAGTGCCCTGGGATCAGTGGCAGAGCATCATTTGGGGCTCGAATCCTGGAGCGGGATGGGAGAGGGAGGCTTGGAGATGCTGGAGATAGGTTGGAGATGAGGGAGAAACGGGAAAAAATGGGAGGAATGAACAGGTGAAAAATAAAATGAAGAAAAAGAGGGAATGAAGATAAAGAAAGTGAGTTATAAGGTGTTAACAAGGAAAAAGGAATGAAAGGAGAAAAGTACTGCGAAGAAGGGAATGAAAATAAATAAAAGGAAAAATGGAGGAAGTGAGAAAAAGAGAAAAGATGAAATAAAGAGGGAAGTGAGGTTTGGAGGTGGAGATGAGGCAGGAGATAGGGAGAGAGAAAGGATGGAGGAAAGAAATGAGAAAGGGAAAGAAAAAGAAGGAAGAAAAGGAGGATGGGGAAGGAATGAACAGGAAGGAAGAGCAGGAGGAAGATAGGTGTGACACTGTACGAAGAAAATGAATTGTATGAGAAGAGACAAAATTAAGGGGGGAAAGGTAGGGCAGGGAAAAGGAGGAATGGGAAAAGAGATAATGAGAGAGAAAAGATGATAGAAATGGAGACTAGCGCTCTGAGAGAGAGAGAGAGAGAGAGAGAGAGAGAGAGAGAGAGAGAGAGAGAGAGAGAGAGGATATAGTTTGTGAATGACTGTACACCTGACTGGAATGGAAAAGTGTACATGATCAAATGACTGGAAATAAAGCAGGTTGGGTATTAGTGATGGAAACTGACCTGGTGTCGAGGATTGGTGACCTATCATGTATGTCTGAAAACTGGCATCGTAAAGGGTATATGGGTGAGGTATTTGGTCAAGAGGTATATGGCTGACGTGATGGTATACGACACTTGGTGACTTAAGTTTAGATAAAGTGAGCCTCGTGGGCAAACTGATGAGGGATTAATTATCGGAATTTGATGACGGACGGTGCTGGATTGGAAAACAGATTAGTGAAGGGAATGGTATAAGAGTGAAGACAATTTGGATCTGCTGGCTAACTGGAGTTGAAGCAGAAAGGGTTTACGGTGAGGAATTTGCTGAGTGTACCTGAATTATTGCAGAACGGATGGAATTAATTTAGTAGATATTAAAATAAAGTTTGGATAAGAACTGATAATATACAGCCAGGAGGCAAAATGTAACCATTACACCACTGTGTCTACTTGAAACTAGAGTATGACCATCACTCCTCCCTGACGCATCGTATAACCATCAATGGACAAAGAAACACCAAGCCTTCCCCGTGTTAGAAATATTACTCAGCAGTGGAAAATGCGAAGCTATCTATCTATCTATCTATATACCTAGGCTGCTTCCCCCAAGGAAAGGAAGGTAGCCGAGACAGGACGACACACTCCCCATTTACTCATCCATTCAAACACATTCATTCGCATCTTAGCCCCAAAGGGGAGAACGGACAGATCCTCACCGCACCACACCGCACAAGGGTCAACTGCGCAATGCAATCAGTGACATCCACAGCAGGGCCCGAGAGCAGAGCTGGTTTACCCCTGCCACATTATAACAGACCCATCCCCTTACCTGCACCTGACCTGACTAGCTGATCAGATCAAATGCGGGAGAATATCCCCTCAGGGCTGCGTCATCACTTATTTATTCACAATTTCTCTCCATTTATTTCTGTCACGCACAGCCATTCTTTCTTGCTCAACAGACATCCCTCTCGCATCCAGCGCTCTCTTCACACTGTCCATCCATCCTATTCGTGGTCTTCCTCTCAGCCTTACACCCCTCACATCAGATCTAGTTATCTTTTTCACCAATCGCTCATTATCCATTCTCTCCATATGCCCAAACCATCGCAACACCCTCTGCTCAACTCTACCAGCCGTCTCCCGAACAACTCCAGTTCTCCTTCGCACTTCATCATTTCGCACTCGATCCATACGCGTCACTCCACACATACTCCTCAGACACCTCATCTCCAATACATTCAAACTTTTCCTCTCTGCTACACCCATATTCCATGTTTCAGCCCCATATAACGCAGTCGGTACCACAACACCCTCATACAGCCTTCTCTTTACATCCATTCTAAGCGAACGACATCTAAACACTTTTTTCAATCCTCCCAGCACCTTTCCTACTTCATTTATTCTAAACTTCACTTCTGCATCTATTCTTCCATCCACAGCAACATGTGACCCTAGATTTTTAAAACACTCTACCTCCACAAGCAACTCGCCATTCAAAACTATATTCATCCCCCTACCATCTACCAACCTAGTACACTTCATCACTTTACTCTTATTCTCATTTACTTTCAATTTCCTCCTTTCACACACCCTTCCAAACTCCTCTACCAACTGTCTCAATCCCTCCTCTGAATCAGCCACCAGTGCAGTATCATCTGCAAACAGCAGCTGCTTCAGATTCCACTCTCCACCATCAACATTCACCAGACTCAGACCTCCACCTAAAACTCTTGCATTCACCTCCCTTACAACACCATCCATGTAAATATTAAACAACCAAGGCGACATCACACATCCCTGTCGCAGCCCCACTTTCACGGGAAACCAATCACTCACAGCATTTCCCACTCTTACACATGCTCTACTATTTACATAAAAACTTTTCACCCCTTTTAGTAACCTACCATCAAGTCCATACAATCTTAAAACAGTCCACAAAGCCTCCCTATCAATTCTATCATACGCTTTCTCTAAATCCATGAATGCCCAAAACACATCCTTGCCTTTCGATAAATACTTTTCACACACTTGTCTCACAGCAAACACCTGATCCACGCATCCCCTACCTCTCCTAAAGCCACACTGCTCCTCACCAATCACTCCCTCTGTACCCTCTCTAACTCTCATAATTAACACTCTACCATACACCTTACCTACAACACTCAACAGACTTAGACTCCTAAAGCTAGTACATTCATACTTATCACCCTTGCCTTTATACAACAGGACCATATAGGCACTTGCCCAGTCAATTGGCACCATACCTTTCACAAAGCACACATTCAACAATCTTACTAACCAGTCAACAATAGTCACTCCACCACCCTTCAGGCATTCCACAGCACATCCATCCATACCTGCAGCTTTCCCTGTTTTCATCTCCTTTACTGCCTTCTCCACTTCCTCCTTCGTGATCAAAGAATCATTCAACTCTCCCAACACATTTATTCCTTGCACCCTTCCATCCATCACAATCTTAGCCACCCTTTCCTCCTCTACATTTAACAATCTTTCAAAATACTCTGCCCATCTCTTCCTTACTGCATCCATCTCAATTAACATCCTTCCATCCTCTGCTTTTACTCGTTCTTCCTTCCCAGACTCTCCCTTTCGCACTCTTTTCACCTCCTTCCAAAACACTTTCTTATTCTGTTGAAAATTCTCTGTCAGCCGCCTACCCCACCTCTCATCTGCTGCCACTTTAGCACCACGCACAGCCTTTCTCGCCCTATTCCTCTTTTCCTTATACCTTTCATATGACATCTCATCCTTCCTCTGCAGCCACACTAAATATGCACGTCTCTTCTCAGCCACAGCCATACTTACTTCCTCGCACCACCATTCACTTCCTTTTCTTACACCACCACCCACACGTCTCACACCACACACCTCTTCTGCATGCCCCACCACAGCACTCTTAAACAACTGCCATTCCTCCTCCACACTGCCATTTTCCCGATCTTTCACTGCGTTCCACTCATCTTTCAATTTCTCCTGATACTCTATCTTTTTTTCTCTTTTATCCAACTCACTCACTTTCAAAACCTCCCTGCCACACCTAACCCTCCTAGCTCTCACCCATCTCTTACCTACTCTTAACTTTCCCTCCACCAGGTAGTGGTCAAACATACCTCCACCCTCCCCTCTCAGAACTCTCACATCCAACAATCTTCCTATTACATTCCTAGACACAACCACATAGTCCATCAAAGCTCTATCAACAACCCTTCCACCCTCCTGTCTCACCCACGTATACTTATAAATATCTTTCTTCTCAAACAGCGTATTTCCAATCACCATCTCTCGCTCAACACAAATCGCTATCATTCGTTCCCCATTTTCATTTCTTCCAGGCACACCATGCATACCCATTACACCTTCAACTGCTACATTTCCCACTCTAGCATTCAGACCTCCCATCATTATCACATTCACATGAGCTCCAAAACTCTGTAGACACTCATCAACATCATTCCAGAAAGACTCCCTCTCTTCTTCATCCCTTTTACTACCAGGCCCATATGCACTCACAAACACCCGCTGAAACGGTAAAATATCTGACAGAAGAACACAGCAACCCCCCCGTTCATCTTAGGAATGTTAGCCAGAGAAGGAAAATGAGAACTATAAGAAGTGATATATAAGACAGTGGAAGAAAACAACCTTTTGCACCCTGAGAATATTGGCCACCAATGGAAAATAAGAAGGAAAGGTGACTTACTGGGCTAAGAATCATACCAAGCCACGCTCAGCTTAGAAATATTAACTAGCACAAGAAGGCGAGGCAAAAGATGTAAAAATAATATTATCCAGAAAAACATACCAAGACACTGTCATTTCATGAATGTCAGTCAGCAGAAGAAAGTCATAAGTACAGGAAGAGAAATAAACTTTTTCCTCGGACTGTAGGTAAATTGAAGAATGGTAACTAACTGGACTGGGTGAGTAATTACTGTTTTGGATAAGTGGGCTTCGTGAAGCAAGTGGTGAGGAATATGATAAGTGTGATTTAATAATTGATGGAAGCTGCAGTCGAGAACAGAAGTGTGTAATAATATTAATCATTATCATAATCATCTAATAATAATAATAATAATAATAATAATAATAACCAGAGGGGCACTCACTGGAGCGCATCTCTCCGACAAGGACAACGTAATTTCCAAACCACTCTTCATAATGGGTCAGGTTTTCTCATCAGTGACTAGGGCTTCGCGTCTGAATCTAGGATCTGTAATGCGATCCGGCCCGGTCGCAAAAGTTAATCAATTGCTCCCTGGGACATGGGCTATTAAATTTGGTCCAAATCTCTCTTTTAGTTTTTGAGTAATCCCGCTAAAAGACAAGCAAACAAACAAACAAACGGGTGAAAACGTACTCTTCTTGTCGGAGAGATAATAATAATAATAATAATAATAATAATAATAACAAAAATAAACTTTATTCGAGAGATGGCAGCCTTCTCGGTGAACTTGTAGTGCAAGTTGACGGAACTCGTAAAATTCTCTCTCTCTCTCTCTCTCTCTCTCTGTTAAGTGTGTGTGTGTGTGTGTGTGTGTGTGTGTGTGTGTGTGTGTGTGTGTGTGTGTGATAATAAAGCTATTGTATACAATTTGAAATCTGCTTGTGTTAAGAGAGAGAGAGAGAGAGAGAGAGAGAGAGAGAGAGACTAAATGTGCCTCTCTCTTCTCTGACGTGGAAATAATGAAGCGAAGGGACTAAGCTGGGGGGGGGGGAGACGTGGCTGCGAGAGAGAAAAGATACTGATGAGGACGAAAAAGGAAAAATAATAATACCGGAGAAAGAGAGAGAGAAAGAGAGACAGGGAGATCAGCAGCATCAAGAAAAGTGCCTGGAGAGAGAAATGAACAATAAAGAATATATAAGTAAAACAGCGGTTGGCTTACTAAAGAAAGCAATGATAAAAGGCAAGAGCAGTAACTCGCGTAGGCGTGGTACTGGTAAATGATGAAGGAGTAAAGTTAAACCATTCAGTAGAAAACCAGAGAGACAGCAGATAAAACAGGAGGCTGAAAGATAAATGCAGTAAAAGACAGGAGCACAGACCGTTGTGGGAGTAGCACAAGTAAATTTTGAAATAGCAACAGTAAAATAATTCAGTAGGCAAGTAGTAAAAGGAGGAACAGCAGAAGGAAACGTGAGGATGGAAGAGGTCACTATTTAAAAAAAAAAAAAAAAAAAAAAAAAAAAAAAAAGCATGTTTACTGACCGTCGTGTGAGTGTAGTGATAAATTTTGCAGCAGCAGTAGTAAAATAATTCAGTAGGAAACCTGTAGCAGGAGAAAACAGCAGGAAAACAAAAAAACGGGATGCTGGGAGAGGTAACAATGTTAAGAAAAAAGACGTGTTCACTGACCATCATGGGAGTCGTAGAGGTAAATGATGTGATCCCAGCGGTAGTGGTGGATGAGGTCAATGATGGCCTGGTGGTAATCGGGTCTCATCGTGGTGGCGTAGTCCATTAGACCAGAAGACGGGTTCGGTACCTGTACGCAAGAAAGACGGTGATATTTATTCTGTCTCAATATATATACCGTAATTTTTTTTGCTCTCACATACATGATTTTTGTCATGACGAGAGGAAGGAGTAGTTGCAAGGAGAGTGGAAAGGTTACAAGAGAATGAGAAAAAGGCAGTGTATAAGAGAGAAGTGGAGGAACGATTGGGCAAATATGAATTGGAGCAGATGGGAGACGTGGAAGGTGTGTGTAGGATATTTACAGAAGAAATATGTGCAGCATGTGATGTGGTGTGTGGAACGAAGAGAAGACGAAGGGGGGTGCAAGGAACAGCGTGGTGGACTGAAGAGGTGAGACAGGCTGTGGCACAAAAGAAGAAAGCATACAATGAATGGATGAGAAATAGGGGCGTGGAAGAAGTTGAGAGGCGGAAGCGCGAGTTACATGTAGAAAGAGAGAGGTGAAAAGATTAGTAAGAGAGAGTAAGATGAGAGTGGATGAGGAATTTGGAAGGAATTCGAGTGTAAAGTGGAGGGACTGTAAGAAAATGTTCTGGAAAGAGGTGAAAAGAGTAAGACAGGGCGGAAATGAAGTTAGCAGGGGAGTGAAAGATAAAAATGGTAGATTACTAGTGGAGAAGGGAGAAAAAGTGAGCAGATGGAGAGAACACTTTAAGGAATTGTTGAACATAGAGGAAGTAATACGAGTATAAGTGGCTGGGGAATGGCTGGGAGAACGAGGGAGGTGAGAAGACAGGAAGAAATCGGTAGGATAGAAGTTGTGGAAGCAATGAAGAAAGTTAAATCGGGGAAAGCCCCAGGAATTGATGGAGTGTGTGGTGAAATGCTGAAGCATGGGGGAGAGATAGTAGTAGAATGGATGTGGAAGATGTGCAGATTGGCCTGGGAGGAAGGTATAGTCCCGGAGGATTGGAAGTCATGTATAATTATTCCCTTGTACAAAGGAAAAGGGGAAAAAGAAGTGTGTGGTAAACACAGGGGCATTTGTCTTCTTAGTATAATAGGAAAAGTGTATGGTAGGATACTTATAGACAGAGTTAGAGAAAGAACAGAGAAATTAGTTGGAGAAGAACAGGGAGGCTTTAGGAAGGGAAGAGGTTGTGTAGATCAGATATTCATTCTTAGATCTTTAGTGGAAAAGTTTCTAGAGAAGGGAAAGAAGTTGTATGCGGCTTTCATGGATTTGGAGAAAGCATATGACGGGGTGGATAGACAAGGATTGTGGAAAGTGTTAAGAATATATGGAGTAGATGGGAAGTTGTTGAATGCTGTGAAGAGTATGTACGATGGTGCGAAGGCTGCAGTGCGTGTGGATGGTGAACTAAGTGAATTTTTCTCTTTGAAAGTTGGGTTGAAACAGGGATGTGTCATGTCTCCATGGTTGTTCAAACTGTACATGGATGGGGTAACAAAAGAGGTGCAAGGTAGGGTAGTGGATGTTGGAGTGGCCCTGGTGAGAGAGGATAGTGTTTGGAAACTCCCTGTACTGTTGTTTGCAGATGATACTGTGTTGTAGAGTGAAGACGAAGGGGAGCTGCAAGGCTTAGTGGATGAGTTTGGGAGAGTGTGTAAGAAACGGAACCTAAAGGTGACTGTAGGGAAGAGTAAAGTGATGGTCTTTGAGAGAGGTGAAGTCAGTGAATGTATAGCGAGGTTGGATGGTGAGGAATTGAAAAATGTGAGTACGTTTAAGTACTTGGGTAGTGTGATGAGTATGGATGGACGTTTGGAGGGTGAAGTGCTTGAAAGTGTACAGCAGGGAAGAAAGGTTGCTGGTTCTTTGAAAGCAGTGATAAGAAACACGGAAGTGAGCATGGAAGTGAAAAAGTTACTACATGACAGTATTGTGATACCAACTCTAACGTATGGAAGTGAAACTTGGACGTTGTTGGAAGGACACAAGTCAAGAGTGAGAGCAGTGGAAATGAGTTATTTAAGAGGAGCCTGTGGAGTCACATGGAGAGACAGACTGACGAATGAGGATATAAAGGAGCGTTGTGGTGTGGATGTGGATGTGATAGGAAGCGTTAAGAGGAACACACTGAGGTGGTTTGGCCATGTGGAGAGGATGGAGGGTGAAAGACTGACGAAGAGAGTGTATGTGAGTGAGGTGGAGGGGAGGAAGAGGGAGGGGGAGGCCGAGGATGAGATGGAGGGGTGGGGTGGAGAGGTATATGAGAGAGGGGGGTGTGAGTTGGGAGCAGGGCAGTGAAGTGGCGGGGGACAGGGCGACTTGGAGGCGATTTGTTTGTGGCCACCCCAAACGGGATTGAGGCGTCTGGCAATAGATAAATAGATAGATAGATCTATTTATCTACATCTATTTATCTATCTATATCTATCTATCTGTCTCTATCTACCAATATATATTTTTTGGTTTCACTCTGGTACCTGAGGGAAACCAGATGAATACGTGGATAAACATTCTCTCTCTCTCTCTCTCTCTCTCTCTCTCTCTCTCTCTCTCTCTCTCTCTCTCTCTCACACACACACACACACACACACACACACACACACACATTCCTTCAGTACCGAGGTTCACATTTTCTTAGTTACACCACCTCTTTCAAAACTCCAGTATAAAAATGGATGTTGCATTAAGGAATATCTTCGTATAAAGTTGTCTCTACAAGCCGCTAAGCGAGTGTGTCATTTAAGCCTCCTTGTTGCGTCCACACCTTTTACTTGTCTAAGGTGTTGTTTCCAAGTAGTGAAGGGCTTTGGGGTGTTATTTAGGTGATAGTACTTCATCGTTAGGCATAAACGGCATTATGTGCCCTGACCATCGTCTTCCATGCTATTTTTACGGTTTTCATACTGACAGTCAGCATCAATAACTTGGGGTATGCTATTGTGGTATACTGTTCAGAAGCAATCACCAATGAAGATCTGTTGGATGATCTCAAAAGCCATTTATATAATTTCAAAAGCCATTTATTTATGTACAACACTGTGTGTCAGTCCTCCATCCGGAAATATCTCCAAAGCAGAAACAAGCTGACTAGTGAGAGAATTGAAGTTTATTTTTTATTCCATGTTCATTGTGAGAATACGGCAGATTTACTTATATACCTATTTCACAGGTAAAATTACGTTACACACACACACACACACACACACACATATATATATATATATATATATATATATATATATATATATATATATATATATATATATATATATATATATATATATATATATATATATATATATATATATATTATATGGATGTTGGAGTGGCCCTGGTGAGAGAGGGTAGTGTTTGAAAAATCCCTGTACTGTTCTTTCCAGATGATACTGCGTTGTTGACTGAAGACAAAGGGGAGCTGCAAGGCTTGGTGGATGAGTTTGGGAGAGTGTGTGAGAAACGGAATCTAAAGGTGAATGCAGGGAAAAGTAAAGTGGTGGTCTTTGAGAGAGGTGAAGTCAGTGAATGTACAGTGAGGTTGGATGGTGAGGAATTGGAAAATGTGAGTACGTTTAAGTACTTGGGTAGTGTGATGAGTAAAGATGGAGGTTTGGAGGGTGAAGTGCTTGAAAGCGTACAACAAGGAAGAAAGGTTGCTGGTTCCTTGAAAGCAGTGATAAGAAACAGGGAAGTAAGCATGGAAGTGAAAAAGTTACTACATGACAGTATTGTGATACCAACTCTAACGAATGGAAGTGACGCTTGGACGTTGTTGGAAGGACACAAGTCAAGAGTGAAAGCAGTGGAAATGAGATTTGAGAGGAGCCTGTGGAGTCACATGGAGAGACAGGCTGACAAATGAGGATATAAAGAAGCGTTGTGGTGTGGATGTGGATGTAATAGAAAGCGTTAGGAGGAACACACTGAGGTGGTTTGGCTATGTGGAGAGTATGGAGGGTGAGAGACTGACGAGGAGAGTGTATGTGAGTGAGGTGGAGGGGGTGAGAGGGAGGGGGAGGCCGAGGATGAGATAGAGGGATGGAGTGGAGAGGTATATGAGGGAGGGGTGTGTGAGTTGGGAGCAGGGCAGTGAAATGGTGGGGGACAGGGCGACGTGAAGGCGATTTGTTTGTGGCCACCCAGTACGGGATTGAGGCGTCTGGCAATAGATATATATATATATATATATATATATATATATATATATATATATATATATATATATATATATATATATATATATATATATTGTAGATATATAGATATAGATATATATAGATATACAGATAGATAGATAGATATGAGAGAGAGAGAGAGAGAGAGAGAGAGAGAGAGAGAGAGAGAGAGAGAGAGAGAGAGAGAGAGAATTCTTCCAACCCCTAAGGAGGATTACATTTCATCATAATTTTAAAAAAGAAATAAAAAGGCAAGAGTTCCGCCATCAGATTATATCCACTCATACGAGGCATCTGCAAATACGTAGGAAGAGTTGCGGAAAATAAAAAGCGATTCCCTCCATTACGACAAATTACAAGACATTGATGAACGTGTTTCGAAATCCCGTGATGAGATGTTTCGAGCCCCGCCACAAACTTTTTCAGAGCATTACGGAAAAGTGGCATTACTGTCGGTGTAATTAGTGGGACGCTATTAGTCTCCATAACTGTACATACTGTGTGTGTGTGTGTGTGTGTGTGTGTGTGTGTGTGTGTGTGTGTGTGTGTGTGTGTGTGTGTGTGTGTGTGTGTGTGTGTGTGTGTGTGTGTGTGTGTGTGTGTGTGTGTGTGTGTGTGTGTGTGTGTGTGTGTGCAAGTTTATATTTTCGCCAATATCCCGTTCACAGCCTCTAACTCTCCCCACAAAATTGTTGACGCCAAAACCAAAACATGGATATATGACAGCTTACAGTATTTAACTCAACGCTGCCACACACGCAGGCTCTAGGCTCTTCAGTACAAACACGGCTCTATTATTTGTGTCTATTTTTTATCTTTACCATTTAATAGACACTTCCGTTTCTATTACATTCGTTATCAGTATTCTTGTGCTCTCCGCTCTTCACTATAAACTGTTGAATATAAAGAACTCACACTGCATCTAGTATTTCTCACAGCGTTAAAACCCTGGTTGGCTTTTTTACGTTCTTATTATAAACACGGGTACGTGATTATATCATTGTTTATTGTCTCGAAGCACATTAAAAACAGCGCACTAGTCCTTCGGGTCAATTACGTAGTTAATATCTTTGCTATCTCCAGTTAATTCCATTCACTGAAACTATCAATCAGTGGGGTTAGACATAGCTTCCATTAACCGACTAACCACTGTTGCTTAACTAAATAAAATAAAATCGTTTAACACGAGTACTAATAATATAAATACACTATAGGAATGAAAGGCTTAGAATTAATTGCATTTCATAACGACCTGTAGGAAATCATATCAAAATGCCTACTACACCTATCATCATCATCATCATCATCATCATCATCAAAATCATCATCACAGTTACCATCTCCATCACCATAACCACCACCACCATCCATCTTCATTGAACATCATTAATTCTGTAGAGTTAATCTTAATTCTGTTCGTGTTTTACAGTGCCGTTACTTGATCAAATGGAAGTAATGGTACAACACTAAAAGTCAATTCCACATTACCCAAACAAGGAGTAGGGTCCCGAGGCTAGGCTATCTCGGTCCTGTACAGTTAGGGACACATGAACAACCACGTTTCTTGATGGGTTTACATAATCGAAAAAAAATGCTAGAGTTGTCTCAGCCATGACTGAACACGCAATTCCCAGACGCCACATGGACACCGCTACAAGGTTTGTTTGGTCTCGTGGAAAGTGGCTATCATGGTGTGGTAGACTGGATATCATCATCATCATCATCATCATCATCATCACCATCATCATCGTCATCATCACCATCATCATCGTCATCGTCGTCGTCGTCTGGGTTGGATCCAGAAATACGACACACACACACACACACACACACACACACACACACACACACACACACACGAAAACTACCAACAAGCAAGAATACAAAAATGTACATTCACCCGCGACTGAACTATTTGATAAACTGCGTAATCACACCACAAAGTCCCTGATTCATACATTCACGCCAAAAGCAACGTGGAAATTTGCAGCTGGTGAACGTGCATGTGCGGGATGGAAAAATATATATACTTTTTTTTTTTGCTGTTAAAAAACCATGTCCGGATTTGTCTACGGGCAACTAGTCCCCCCCCCCCCCTCTCTCTCTCTCTCTCTCTCTCAGCTTTTTTCCTTTCCCCACTCCTCCCTCCTCTCCATCCCTTTCCTTCTTTTCTCCCTGGTGCCTTTCCCGTACCCGTCTCTTTCTGTTTTCTTCCCTCCATTACTCTCTATCCAAATGCGACAGAAAGGGAATCTAATCCAGAGCTTCAAGATATTCAAGGGATTCGATAAAGAAAGCATAAATAATTTCTTCCCATTTGCCCCGGATACGCCAACACGTGGGCATAACATAAATCTATCAGGACACACAGTTTACCTGGACGTTACCAAATATTTCTTCTGTAACGATATTATCAGTGTCCGTAACAGGCTCCCGGAAAGCGATAAGGACAGCATAACCACAAAGACGTTCAAGAGAAAGCTAGATATTTGTTTGTCAGCTATCGGCGTTGGCTGAGGAAAATTTGGGTGTCAAGTAGGGGACTCCTCCTGGACCATCCTCAGAGGCGGTGGGATTGGTTGTCCACCCTTGTACTTGGGACAGTACGTAGCATATCATAGGAACACAGAGCCACACTAGGAGGGTTCGCGTCTCCGTGTTTCCTTATTAGTTTAAATAACGAAGAATGTGTAGAGAGAACATGTACTGTATATTTATGAGTTTCACATTATCCTTTAACACCTCCTCCAGGTTTCTTAATCCGTAAGGTGCTACTTCTGTCGCTCTTCCTGCACGGCGTATTACTGGACAGTTGGGAGAATTAGGGAGAAAACCTAGTGCAGCTTTTCTTATACTCTTGTGACTTAGGTTATGCATTACCTTTCCGTGATAAAGACGGACCACCCCTTTGGCACCGTATGGTCTGTATTGATGTTTATGAAACTATCAATAACTCCATGTTACTCTTTCTCTCCCTCCTTCTCTCTTCCCGAGTCTGGCTTTCTCCCATCATCCATTTCTTCCATTACCTTTATCTGAAGCTTCTGCCCAACATCCTCCTCCCTCCCTTCTCTCACTTCCCTCTTTCCTACTCCTCCTCTCTTTATTATTCCTTTCCCTCCGTGTCCAACCTATTCTCCCCCTCGACCAGTCAATACACTCTCCCGTCCTACTTCTCCTTTCCTCTCCATCACTTCCCATTTCTTGTCTGCTCCTCTCTCTCCTACCACCCCTTCCTATCCGTCACCCTGTTCTCCCTCTTTTCTCATCTCCCCTTGTTGTTTCCCTTTCTCTCCCGCTTCACCCCCTCCTCTCCTCCACTCTCTCCTCCTCTTCGTCCCTCCTGTCCTTCGCTTTTTCAGTCTCCATTTCTTTTTCCTCATCCCCCCTCCTTTTTCCTCTCTCCTACCTCATCTCCTCTCCCTCCTGTCCCTCCCCTTCTTTGCACTGAAGCCTCACTCTCTCCTCCATCCTCTTCACATACTGCTGTTTCATTGCTCACCCCCTTCCTTACTCTACCTCCCTTATCCTCCCTCTTTCTCCTCCTCCCCCACCCCCATCCTCATTCTCACTCCCCCACCCACTCCTCCCCCTCCTTCCTCCCCCTCCTGTCCCTCCCTTTCTTTGCACTGAAGCCTCACTTTCTCCTCCCACCCTTTTCACATACTGCTATTTCATTCCTCTCCCCCTTCCTTCCTCTACTTCCCTTATCCTCCCTCTTTCTCCTCCTCCCCCTCTCCCATCCTCATCCTCACTCCCCCACCCACTCCTCCCCTTCCCTCCTCCCCCTCCTCTTCTTTGCAATGATGCCTCCCTCTCTCCTCCCACCCTTTTCACATACTGCTATTTCATTCCTCTCCCCCTTCCTTCCTCTACCTCCCTTATCCTTCCTCTTTCACCTCTTCCCCTTCTCCCATCCTCATCCTCACTCCCCCACCCCCTCCTTCCCTTCCCTCCTCCTCCTTTTACCACATCACTACACCATCAACAGCACCAACACACACACACACACACACACACACACACACACACACACACACACACACTGAGGTAAAATCAAGAGTACAAAAACATCAGTCCATATTACACGAGAAAAATATGCATCGGTTATGAATATGTAATCAGGCTTTTGTTCCCTGGTTGAAGGCTATGCCATGTATTTTGAAGTAATGTTAATACTTTCACTACCATCACGTACTTTCATTATTCATTCTTGTTGCTTTAGATAGTTTTACTTGACTTTAACATCAGGGTCGCATTCTCGTGAGTTAAGGGGGCTCCCTAGCTCCTTTTCCTAAGCGATTTATTTTAATTACACCCTATTGTCCTTTTCAGTGCTGCTAAAAGTAACTTACGAAAGGTACTAACCACGCATATCCAAAAAATAAATTGATGAGGAGAGGGTGTTAGGGAGCTTCCTTAACCGATGAAAATGCAAGCCTAAGAGTCACGTACAGGCTCCCTAGCTCCTTTTCCTAAGCGATTTATTGTGTTTATTACACCTTACTGTCCTTTTCTGTGTTACATAAATCCTTGCAATACAGCCATCATCTGCATAAAGTAACTTACGAAAAGTATTAACCACGCATACCCCCAAAATAAATCGCTGGGGAGGAGGTGTTAGGGAGCTTCGTTGACCGACGAGAATACGAGCCTACGAGTCACACAGGCTTCATTAACCCCTTCAGTACGAGAGGCCTTAATCACCAGAGGAAAAAAAATCGTCACCGCATATCCAAAAAATAAATCGCTGAGGAGGAGGTGTTAGGAAGCTTCCTTAACCGACATGAATAAGAACCTAGGAGTCACACAGTCTCCATTAACCCCTTCAGTATTAGAGGCCATAAACACCAGAGGAAAAAAAAATCGTCATCGCATAGTCAAAAAATAAATCGCCGAGGAGAAGGTGTTAGGGAGCTTCCTTAACCGACGAGAATACGAGCCTAGGAGTCACACAGTCTCCATTAACCCCTCAAGTACGAGAGGCCTTAATCACCAGAGCAAATAAATCGTCACCTCATTCAGGGGATTTCACTGCGATGCCCTACTTATATATTCTTGTTAGCGTTCCTGTAGCCAGACGATTTTATCCTGCTGACGAGTACTACCAAGAGGCTTATACAAAGCTTCATCTAACCCCTCCAGGTTGAAAACTGTCCCAAGCTGAGTAAAATCGTCTGACGGTGCTATTGTACCCCCTCCACAATATGTCTACCCCCGATGTATATATGTCCCCCCCCCAATGCATACATGCCCCCACTAAACTTGCTAGATCAGCACGCTTTCCCACGCCTGAAGACGGCGTTATTGCATCAGTTGATATCGGGCAGCCGAGAAGGGTAGACTATTTTACTGTGAGCTTGTAATAAACTCCTTATCTAGCTGTTTGTACACGGAGTTTCTATCACCAAAGTATTGCAAGTTACATTTGGTCGCAGCGGTGTTTCGAACCATCACATTCTGACCGCCTCCTTGGATTTTTTGTGATACACCAAGATACACGACGTCTCGCATCTGCCAGCCTCGCCCCTCCTCCGTGCCTCTATACCTTGGCTGTGCTTTTCGAGTGTACCATTTTTCTCACCAGTGCTCACCTCTCAAACCACCGCACCCATACGCCTTGTTCCTGACCGCACGTGTCGCCGTCGCCGACCTACGCACCTGTTGCACCTGTTCCCAGCACCTGTTCCGGACTCATCATAGCTCCTGCCCCCACGGTGCCACTTATCACTGTCTGCCCGCTGCCTGCCCACCACCATTCTCTGCATTTGCAACTCACCAGCTCTACACCTGCCTCACCACCCACCACCGGTCTCCCCCGTCGCCCGCATTACGGAGCCTCCTAAGACCGCCACTCCCTGCCGGTGATTCCTCGCGGCGTCTCTTCTCCTCTCCGCCCAGCTGTCTCTCCACCCCCGCCCCACCCCGTCGCCCCGCCCCGCCCCAGCCCAGCTACGCCCAGCCACCCTGCACGTCATACATCTCGACACTCCCTTTTCTACTGTGTAACTATAGTATATCTTTCCTTTCTCTAGAGATTATCCTCGATTTTCTCTACAGATTGGTTATTGTAAATATTCCATCTCATTTCCATTACCCCGTTTTCATCTTCACCTACGTTATTTATTATCCATCTCATCCTTCGCATTTTATTTACACCATCCATGCCCGCACCTTCATTCATTTTCACACCTAATGTATTCCATTCTCTCATTGTTATTTATACATTTCCACCTACGTATCCCTCTTCATCCTTTCATCTTCCATTGCCGCATTAAATGTCATACTTTCCACGTCAACCGCTTACCACCAGCCCTCTCGACCCGGAAACATCACCTGCTCATACACCGTCTGCCGACTCTAACACAATCACTCATTTACGAAGTGGCAAAGAGTACCACCGCCCTGTCCCTGAGACTCCCGTTTCACTTCCCGCAGAATCACTTACTACCCGTCCTACCCTCGTAAATCCAGATACCTCCTCCTCTACTCCTGCCTCTACACTCCCTTCTTCTTCCTCTACTCCTTCCCCTGTCGTTCCCTCTCCTGCCTCCCTTCATACCCTGTCTTGCTCGCCATTAACTGCCACTACCTTCTCTCTCTCCCACACCTCTCCTGCCGCCACTTCTGCACTTCCTGCCATGGCCAACCCTCCACAGTCTATCTATCTCAACGATGCCAATCGTCCCAAATTTACCGGCCAGGACCCAACTTGGTCTGTCTATGATTTCCTCAGAGAAGTCGAAATAGAAATAAATAATAGACAAATTACCGAGGAATCGCTCAAAGTAGCTTACCTCCTCAGTCGCTTGCATCACGGTAAATCAGACATTGGATCCGCGATCCGTGCAGGACATTTCGATAGCATTCGTACCTTTGCTGATTTTCGTACGGAACTCATCAGCCTTTGTTGCCAGCATTCAAATACCGCGTCTCTCGTGGGATTCATTAATCTCCTAAACCAACTAGATGAGGACTTGCGCGTCCCAGCGCAATATGCCAAGCTCCGCGAAGCTGCCGCCGCCATGAAAGCAACTAGTAGCGAGATGCTCCAATTACTGGTAGGCACGAAATGGTTAGAAGACAAGAATGGCGTTCCAATGCTTTCACTCACCAACTTTGCTGACTTAATTGGTTACCTCAGATTCCTTCACTGGCTTACTCCTAAACAGTGAGAGCTCGCCTTGGAAATCGGTTTCAGTCCAGGAGATAAAATTATTCAGGTCACTAAAGCCATTCATGAAAGAACAGGTTCGAACTACATGCGTCAGGGCACCACCCAACCCTTGGCCTCCTCAGTCTGTCACATCTCCACTACCCCAGACCAATCTCGCTCCCGTCCCACCACACGCAGCAGACCTGCCACACATCGCTCTCCTACCGCAGGTCGTGATCAATCTAGCGCCCGACGGAACAGACAATCTTCGATTCTTTGCTGGTACTGTGGTCATCCTGGACATAGAGCATCCAGTTGCGACCGTACATACAGACGTCCTCACTCCCAAACCAGACAGCGTATGCCTTCCCGCTCACGTCGTCCACACTGCAAATACCACAAATCAAGCATGTCGTTACCTCAACCGCCCACAGTCGGGGGAAGCGCCGCGCCCGTGTCGGACCAATATCATGTAGAACCAGAAACCCAACTCCCCATCCGCCATGTAGGTCCCATAACATCCTCGGGTTTAGTCATTCTCGGCAGCAGTCATGACATACCAACGTCATTCTTCTTGGACACAGGATCTATAGTAAATCTCATCTCCGAAAATTCCTTCCAAATTATTCATCGCCATCACAACCACGTCAGTTTCCTAGAACCACCAGACATTCGCCTATGTGGTGTTAACGGCTCAGAGTTTAAGGTTAAGGGAAGAGTCACCCTTGCAGTCAAACTCCACAGAGCTTTGCCCCCTATCCTCATTGAATTTCATGTCACTAATGACTTGCAGTATCCCGCAGATGCCCTTATTGGTTTCTCCACCATGGCACAACATTCCATTGCATTATTACCTGCTTGTGGTAGTATAGACATTTCTGGATTCCCGGTTTACACTATGGAATGTTCCCGTCCTGTTCTTACGATCAAATCAGTCCTTCAATTACCTCTGTCCCTATCACTACCAAAAAGTCCAACCCAGCCAAAACCACCACTATCATCATCTGAGAATACAGAGATCATTCCTTTACTGACTGCGAGCAAGGACATAAATTCCTCAATGTCCCCTGATACATCATCTCAGCCCTCGAACATGGCTCTTACATCCTCTCCCGACAACACTATCGCTGACTCAGACATGTCTCAGTTACCTACCTCACACAGTCTGAATGATCTTCTCCAACACGCAGAGACGAAACGTGCAGTAACGAATACATGCACAATTTTGTTACCGCATGGGTTCACCAAAGTCTCTGTTTGTGTTTCCGGTGCGAAAGAAGGAGTGGATGTACTAACCCTACCTGAGACGTGTTGTGTGAATGGCTTGACTTATGAGTCAGCGTGGTGTACAGTCTTAGAGGACAGTTTATGCTACCTGTACTTGCTTAATGTCACAAATGCTCCACTAAAACTTAAAAGTGGTGTAAAGATTGGAGACTTCCTAGTATACCCAGCGGCCATAAAGGTGTGCCAGGATTCCTCAATTCCTGCTATTCAGACTGATGATACGCCAGTCGGTGTATGTACTATTAACTCTATGGGATCTGCGCCGACGCATTCACCCGATATGCTCTCACATCTCACTTGCACAGATTTCCCAGAAAATACGCCTCAACTCCTCGACCTTCTGACCTCGTACAGAAACGTGGTTGCCTTACCCGGTGAACCGATGGGTAGAACAGACCTTGTCAAACATATGACTGAACTACTCCCAGGAACTCAGCCGATTTACATACCAGCGTATCGATTGCCTCACAGCCAGAGAAAGCAAACAGATCAAATAGTACAGAACATGTTAGACCAGGACATTATTGAACCCTCCGTCAGTCCATGGAATAGCCCACTTTTCTTAGTACCAAAGAAGGACGGCAACTTTAGACCAGTAGTCGACTATCGTAAGGTCAATTCTGTCACCGTTCCAGACCGTTTCCCGTTACCTGTCCTCACTGATTTGCTAGAATCCCTTGGTGACACTAACGTAGTCTTTTCATCTTTAGACCTCCTCAGCGGGTACTGGCAGGTCGAAATGGAAGAGTCCTCTCGCCCAGTCACAGCCTTTAGCACCCCTTCTGGACATTTTCAGTTTAAGAGACTCCCTTTTGGTCTGAGAAATGCTCCCTCCGTGTTCATGCGACTTATCCATTCAGTTTTCAGCGGTATGATGGGACACTCTCTTTTTGCTTACCTAGATGATATCATTGTTGTGAGTAAATCCATCCCTGATCATTTTACCAAACTCCAGCAAGTCTTTGAACGCCTCCAGCTCGCAGGCCTGAAAATCAATCTCAGTAAATGTGACTTCCTGCGAAAGAAAATCAAATTCCTAGGCCACGTCGTAGATGCACAAGGCATTCATACTAATGAGGATAAAACTAAGGCGATCATTAACTTCCCAGAACCTACCACTACCGACGCTGTACGAAGTTTCCTGGGCCTCAGTGGCTATTATCGTCGCTTTATCCGGGATTACGTGAAGATCGCCGCTCCTCTGACCCACTTACTCAAGCAGAATGTGCCCTTTGTTTGGACTAACGACCAGTCACAGGCTTTCCAAAAGCTAAAGACAGCTCTTGTAAATGCCCCTATTCTAGCGTTCCCTGATTATACCACACCCTTCCTTCTCTGCACAGACGCCTCAGGCACTGGACTTGGTGCCGTTTTGATGCAACTCGATGAAGCATCAAGGAAGCGCGTAATAGCGTATGCTAGTCGCACCCTTACAACCGCTGAACGTAACTACAGTGTCACAGATCTCGAAGCGCTAGCGGTAATGTGGTCCTTGAAACATTTCAGAGATATAGTCTATGGTTATCCAGTGCATATCCACTATGTGATTTGTTCAAGAATCACAACCTAACAGGTAGACTAGCTAGATGGTCTATCATCATCCAGGACTTTAATCCCACTTTTCAATATGTACCAGGCAAGTTGAATGTAGTCGCAGATGCACTCTCACGTCACGTAGCAGCAGCTATAACATCACTGCAGCCTGAAGTAACTGAAAATACTACACTAACATCAGAAGTTGTTTGAAACTTTCAACGCCAAGACCCCATGCGGTCCAAAGTCATTTATTTCCTAGAATCTGGCGATGCCTCGACCTTACCTACTCTGCCAGTATCACTAGATGAGTTCATGCTAGATGATGATCTCTTGTACAGGAAAACACTGCTAACAGGCAAAGATATGCCCAATCGCGAAGTACGCCAACTTGTTGTCCCCACTGCCCTGGTACCAAAGGTTCTTCATATTGTTCATAATACTCCTCAAGCTTCCCATCCAGGTAAAGACCGATGCTTGCGCCAAGCACGTCTCAAATACTATTGGCCAACCATGCGCCGCGATATCAATGCCCACTGTGACTCTTGCCTCTCCTGCCACCGCCACAAAGGATCAACCGGCTTACCAGCACCTCTCTTACAATACCCAATCCCGTCACGACCATGGGAAACTGTCTCAATCGATCTCTTAAAACTACCTCTCACAGAATCTGGCGCTGAGTACTTGTTCGTAGCGGCCGACCACTTCTCCCGCTAATGTGTCCTCGTTCCCCTCTCCGATAAGACCGCGAAGAGCGTTGCACGTGCCCTTGTAGATCACGTAATTTGCCCATTCAGTACCCCTCATACCATTCTTACTGACAATGGTACAGAATTCAACAACAGCCTTCTAGATGAGATCTGTCGCCACTTTCATATCAGTAAGTGCAATGTCGTGCCTAACCATCCGGCTTCCAATGGCCTTGTAGAACGCCACAACCGTAAAATCTTAGAGTGCCTCAGACATCTAGGCTCCCATAGTTCGTCCTGGGATGACTGGATTCCCCAAGTGGCATCCTCCATCAATAGTTCCATCAATGCATCCATTGCTGAATCTCCCTTCTTCATCCTTTTTGGTTTTGACAAGGCCCTCCCATACTCTCTCTTATCCTCAAAGCCAGAACCCATCTACAACATGGATGATTATGTTAAACTAAAATTGGCCAACTTCCAGACAATCCACCAGTATGTCCAATCCACTTTGGCTTTCTCTCAGGAGGACATGCTGCAGCGCCAACATAAGTCCGCCTGTGCTATCACTATCAGTGTAGGCGATCTTGTCTTTGCTCATTCCCATACGCGTTCCTCTAAGTTGGATGACAAATTTACAGGGCCCTACCGCGTCCTCACTCAACAAGGCAACAAATTTCACCTCCAGGACCTGTCCACTAGGGACACCAGATGAGTCCACGTTGATGACTTAAAGCAAGCACCCCGTGGCCTCGTGTTGGAAGAGTCACTTACACAACCTCCTGCCCCCTCTTCCCCTCCTCCCATCCTTCAGTCTCCCTTGTCTCCACCTATCCCTCAGTCTCCTTCATCTCCATCTCCACCTGCTCATTCATCAACCAATCAATATCAGTCCAAACTGTGCTCTGCCCATCAACCTCTTCACGACCTTCCCCATTAACTCTACCCTGATTTTCTAGGTACGATGTTAGCGATCTCCCTGCTGGCAGTGCTGACCCTCCTGGGGTCTGGGTCAGGTCAGGACGATGGTGGAGTACGTCCCGGGGCCTTGGTCGGCTCGGGAGGCGAGGTAATGCTTATCGACGACATCGCCTCTTTGCGCTACAATCTGGCCCCCCTGGCCGATGTAGCCATTGCCCTACCTGCCTACACGCACCAGCTCCACGGAATCAGGAACCATCTCACGGCCCTCATGAGGACACACAACCAGAATGAGTATCTCTATAACCTTTTCCTCCCACTCTCCTGGCAGTTGCAATACATAAGTAACAGATTCACTGAGCTCAATGACACATTTTCCATTCAGACACCCGTGGGTCGTTCTCGTGTGAAACGAGGTCTCTTCGACTTCGGCGGTGAGATTCTGAGTGGCTTGTTTGGCGTTGCTACAGCCCGTGACATTTCTGGCTTCAAATCTGATCTCACTCATTTAGCTTCAGCCCTAGAATCACAACACCGAGTCATTAAAATCCAACACACTATGTTACAGAAGCTCACAACCCAACTCAATGAAGTCACGTCCACTCTAAACAATTTCACCGATATCTTACAACGCCACCTTTCAGATCTCAACGTTATCTCTCAGTTCTTCTACCTCAAACTCAACATGGATAATCTCCAACTGGCCGTTGACTCTCTCCTGTCTCAAGTCTCTACCTTGGTTCGTATCCTGGTCGATGCTATCAATGGCCGTGTCACTGCCGACTTAGTACCTGTCTCAGCTCTCCGTTCTGTCCTGGAATGGGCTCACTCCACCTTCGGTCTCTCCCCAGTCCTCCCTTACTCCTCCCTTGAATATTATTATCCTGTTCTCGAAGCCACTCTTCTCACTACATACGTCATCGTCCATATTCCTCTCCGTTCTGCCATAACCTTTAACCTTTTCCACATCATTCCCTTCCCTTTCTGCCTCAACAACTCCTTGTTACAGGTATCTGTTCCTTCAGAATATTTCCTCCTCTCCCATGATCATCTTTCCGTTGCCTTCCTTTCTTCCACAGACCTCCAGCAATGTTCCTCCCTTACTCCGACCTCTCGTCTCTGTGCTGCCCACCTTTTCACTATCTTCCCTAGCAGTGCTACACCCTGTGAGTCTGCTTTAGTTCGCAACCATTCCATCTACTCGGCCTGTTCTTTTGTCCCAGCTCCTGACCTCCCGGTCCACCATGCTCACCTCAACCATGTCCAGTACTTCTTCTTTGCTGTTCCCATCTCTGTCACAATCATGTGTCCTGGTTCTTCCATTCACTCCGTCCCCGCCAGTGGTCTCTACAAAGCACCTGACTATTGTATCGTCAAATCAGAGTCCGTCATCACTTACGCCACTCGCTATCACCAGGCTGTTCGTAACCACTCCTATGACATCTTTCAACCAATCGACATGCCTTCAACCCTACCATCTGCCAACATTACCATCACCTCCCCTCACTTGCACATGCTCACCTTCCTCAATGACAGTGATTTCATTATGGATCAATTTTCTCTGGTCTTCAGCCGTTCATGGGTTCATCCAACAGTTGTGTTTCCCCCTGTGGTTATCGCTTTCATAGGTTTTCTACTCATCATCTGTGCAGTGCATTGTTGTGTCAGAAAAATGGAACATCGACTCCAGGAAATCAGAGTCGCTACAGGCATAGTACGCCCTACACACGACATACTGTAGAAACTCCCCGTACTTAGTGCCCTCGCATTCAGTGACTAGCAATGCCATCTGACAATTAACCAAACTGTGAACAGCACTCTGCCTACTAGAAAATGATGGTATTTCTTTCACGCATTACTGAGTGACAGTGTCTCCTACAGACAATACAACAAAAAAAAAAAAAAAATGAAGGAAGAACAACAATAGAACTCTCATATCTACTCCTTGTTTATCATGTATCAAACTATTATTGTGTACTTCCCATTATGTTCATATATACCTTCGACCCTTACTGCCTTTGTCCCTATTAATCCTTGTATATCTCATCTGTATATATCGTTCTAATTCCCTCCCCTCAACATGGCCATGTCTCCCCTACTGCCCCTGTATCATACTTATCCCTTGTACAAACCTCCCGGTCCTGCCTTACTCCTATAATCAAACACCATTTAACTCCCGGTGTCAGGAGACACCGTCTCAGCTACCCAGGGGAGTAGTGTACCCCCTCCACAATATGTCTACCCCCGATGTATATATGTCCCCCCCCAGTGCATACATGCCCCCACTAAACTTGCTAGATCAGCACGCTTTCCCACGCCTGAAGGCGGCATTATTGCATCAGTTGATATCGGGCAGCCGAGAAGGGTAGACTATTTTACTGTGTGCTTGTAATAAACTCCTTATCTAGCTGTTTATACACGGAGTTTCTATCACCAAAGTATTGCAAGTTACACTATAGTCGCGGCGCACGACTCTGAGGTTGTCATTATCGTACCCTGACAACCTATCATTCAAAAGTGTGTCCGTTTTCGTACCATATTATACATAAATCATATTATTATGCACGAATATATTATACACGAATATTATTATACACGAACATATTATACACGAATCATATGCGTCTCATACACGAAATCAGACGTCACTTTTGAAGGGTAAGTTGCCAGGGTACGATAATAACCTCAGAGTCGCACGCCATGACTGATATTACAGGCGAAAAACATGACCTGGGGCTAAAGGGTTAATGTGCCTCATGATTTACAGGTGCTTCCACAGTGCAGGTTAATTACTTCACTACGATCACCTGTGTTACTTTATTTTCACCTCCAGACGATTTTAGGTAATTTAAGTGTCTGGAAGTCAAAGGGTTAAGGAAGGCTATATTAACCTCTCCGGCGTAAAGGATGGAGAGTGAGAGACTGACGAGGAGAGTGTATGTGAGTGAGGTGGAGGGGGGAAGAGGAAGGGGGAGGCCCAGGATGAGATGGAGGGATGGAGTTATGAGGTATATGAGAGAGGGGGGTGTAAGCTGGGAGCAGGACAGTGAAATGGCGGGGGACAGGGCGATTTGTTTGTGGTCACCCCTTACGGGATTAAGGCGTCTGGCAATAGATAGATAGACAGATAATGTATAAAGTCTACAAAGTTAATATAATCCTCTGATGGCAAATAAATATGAAGTTTAGAGGTAAGGGTTGAAATTTGATATACATATTTTGTTTACGTTTTGTCCACCTGCTTCATTATTCTTGGTATTTATATTTTGCTTACTAATATTTCTTCATACATACTTAACTCTGCTTCTGTGCTCATAAATATAGATGTTTAATAAAGTCAACACACACGAGTAAAGGATTTCTTGAGTAGCATCTTAACAGAAAGCAACCCGTCTTCTCGCCAAGTAAGGAGTCTCCGTAGCACCTCTCCCTTTGCTATTTATTTTGGATATGGCTTCTTTAGATACTTTTGTACGTTTATGCTGAGTATGGCGATTTCAAAAGGATTTATTTAACAGAATCGGACAGTAAAGTATTATAAACACAATATATCACTTAAGAAATGGTGTTAGGGACCTTTCTTAACCGATGAGAACACCAGCCAAGAAGTCATAGGGTCGGATTCTCAGGCACATTTACGGTGAATCTTCTCTCGTAACTCAAACTTGTATTTTACAGGAGGAGCAAAAAGTGTACAGAATCTTACAATATCTGTCATGTCTGGAAAAAAAAAATAAATGGCTCGAAGAGAAAATTTGTATTGGGCATATTCTTTCTTTTCCTTTTTTTTTTCTCTCTATGCAGGAAGGGTAAGGACAAGAGAATAAAGAAATTTTCCATCTCTTGTTCTACCTATGAAAATAAATCCGAGTTCCGACAAGGGATCGATCGTAACCCATTCACGGTTTCGCTGGTGAGAGAGAGAGAGAGAGAGAGAGAGAGAGAGAGAGAGAGAGTTTTTTAAGTCACAGCGTTCAGCTTATTTCTGAAGTAATATTTGCTGACTATTATTTTCACTGTGATTCCTAACAGAAACGTGGTCCTTTCAATAATAGCACGCCAGTTCTTTTCTTTTTCTTTTTTTTCACTGGCCTATTTTATTCTGGTTATTAAATTCCTTTCATACCGATAGAATTAATGAAGGTTATATAGGGCCCCTTTAATTCGATTTTTTTCCCTTCAAAACTGAATATAATCGTCTGGTACAAGGACGAATAAGTTAATATATGACGTCAAAGTGTACTGCTGGTTAAAAACAAATAAATTAATGAATATAGCCACTGTCAGCGTAGTGAGGGAGTTGATAATTTGATGTGTTCCTCTATCCATATTAATATTGTTGCCACAGATCTTTTATGGTGAATCCCAATTGAAATTTTAACAAAAGCATTCGCTTTATTTCCCCAAAAGATGAATTCCGCTACCATGGTGAAAACATTTTGTTGGATTCCCTCCACCGCTAAAAAGAAAATAAAAGGGATTATTTCTTTTTGATCTGCCTAGTGCCTGTGTCTGTCCGTCTGTCTCATATATATATATATATATATATATATATATATATATATATATATATATATATATATATATATGTCATCAGCCGTTTCAGTGTCCAATGCAGGACCGGCCTGTCCCTACCGAAGTGGGGACGATACAGCCAATGTATCTCTACCAAATGGCTTAGGCTGTCTGGTAGAGACTGTATGTAGGGTGAGAAGTGCTTGTAAGTGTAATTGTAGTGTTGGAGTGGCTTTGGATGTGTGTGTAGTCTGTGAACCAAGTGTAACTGTAGTGTTGGAGTGGCTTTGGATGTGTGTGTAGTCTGTGAACCAAGTGTAACTGTAGTGTTGGAGTGGCTTTGGATGTGTGTGTAGTCTGTGAACCAAGTGTAATCGGCCCGCGCAAGCCGACTGGGTGCAAGCATACTTTATAGTATGCGACACTGGTTCAACCACAGCACCCCTTGTGTCCGCCAATGCAGTACGTGGCCAGAAAGAAAGCTCCCAAAGTTTATTACCCTGGCGGGGCGCGAACCCTTGTTCTTCAGTGTACGAAAACGCACATTTTACCACTGAGGCTCCATATATATATATATATATATATATATATATATATATCCAGACGTCATAATCCCGTAAGGGGTGATTGTTTGACTTTGAGTTAGTTGTTTCAAAGGGAGGGGCAATAGCCCTCCGCTAACCCATTTACTGACACGTAGAGAACACGCATGGGTTGGCTATATGGTTACCACCCAGAGTTGTAAATGGTTCCCTGACTTACAGGAAACCATTTGACTTGTCACTCAATGTACAACCACCTGAAAAGGAAAGAGGAGTGACTAATAAAAAGTGACAGGAAAGATGGGAGTAATAAGACGAGAGCGGACCGACACAGAAAAAAGTGATAAAGGTGAAGGGAGAAGTAGGCAGCAAAGAGGCTTCGTTACACATTTTACTTGGCGATTTATTTTAAACATCACTAATTTTTATCATACTGTTCGTTACCGAAACAAGCGATACGATACAAAGATTGAATAGGTAAGGTACGAGAAATTAAGGATGTATTGTGCACAATAAATTGCTATAGAAAAGGTGTTACGAAGCCAATGTCGTCTATAATACCATACCATCCCTGTCACCATACTGTACCGGCCTATACCAGCCTATACCACAGTGGGATGCGACAAGCGTGTGAGGTTCTATTAACGCCTTCATTCTGACGGCGTATTTTATGTTTTATTCTCGCTTCCTTCACACGATTTTCTTCAACTCCGGGAAACATCAGGTTAGGAGTCAATGGAAACTTTTTAACCCCATCACTGCAGATCTTATAACTCTTCCACCCGTCACTGCAGATGTTCTCTCTTAAACCCGTCACTGCAAATGTTCTCTCTTCAACCCGTCACTGCAAATGTTCTCTCTTCAACCCGTCACTGCAAATGTTCTCTCTTCAACCCGTCACTGTAAATGTTCTCTCTTACACCCGCCACTGCAAAATTGTTCTCTCCAAACCTATAAAAATCGTCTGAAGGGAGAAAGACTACAAATGACTCATGGACCACTGTAGTGAAGGGCTTTACGTAAGATATTGATAAAATCTGTCTGTTCTGGCCATCCTCATCGCCACACATCACATTTACCATCATCGCTACTACTCTACCACCTTGCGTCACAAATTTGCTCCACCCTCACCACTTCCCTGAGAGAGAGAGAGAGAGAGAGAGAGAGAGGATATATTAAACCCGCACACTATCACCCAACATCAACGTCATCACTGCCATCACCAAACTCACTTTCACCACCACCATCACCACCATACTCACCCTCACCACCCTATTTCAGCCCACACGTCGAGGGGTCAGGGTGGCAGCAGGGATTCGGAATATATACAGGAAGAAATTAAAACAAAATCCTGTGGAATAAAAGTCTGCTTCTCTAGAACAAAATAAAACATTTATCCAGTTGTAGGAGTGGGAAATACGGTTTTACGATAAAGATGTCATGGCGTCGAAGTTTTCATTTAAAGCCAAATACCTGTACAAAACTTTCATATTTATTAAAATGGAAAATAGGGTTTGGACGATGACGATGCTGCTGGTGATGAATAAGACACCAATAATCTATAAAACTAGAAAATAAAGTTATGATCATTATAACCTTCTACATCAGTGGTTCCCAAACATTACCTGGTCGTTACCCACTTGGACAGAACACCATCAATGGTTTCCCCATTCCCAAAGGAGGAAATTCCTCCCTCTTTGGGGGTGATTATTTTGATAAAGAAAAATCTAAATTCCAGAGTTGTCTGCCATCACTTACCGTCATTTTTAACGCATAACGGCAAGTCTAGCGGTATTATGGCGAAATATTTTAGACTCTGTACTTTTATGTAGCATGAAAATTACCTGAGGACCTAATTTATGACCATACTCTTCATAAAAAATTAAAAGCCAAAAACCATTTGCCCATACAATATAAAATCTATTAACCACAACACATCAAAACAGCTACTTTGGCAATTTTGACCTTATCGGTTATTCCCCCTTAGGAACTTAGAAATTTCTCTCGAGGGGGACCCCCCCCCCATTTTGGAACCCTTGTTCTACATAATTCATAATAGCAGGAAACACGATTGTAACAATGATTATCATAACGACACATTGTTCATACATTATAATAGTGGGAAACAAGTATATGACGATGATGGAGAAAAATACAGAACACCTTCTTTATGCGCAAGCACATAGCAAGACTGGTGGTACCTTCACTAACGCAGAGTATACTGTTCAGCTGAGAGTAAGTAGCAAATCTCGTGACTTAATACTGTCATCATTAACCTTTCCATGGTCACGACATTTCTTGTGTTCTATTATAATTAAAACTAGACGATTTTCCTGCACCTGAGAGAGTGTGCAGAAGCAGTGCTGTGCTAATAAAGCAAATACTGGAAGTAACTCTCAAGACGACGACGACACCCTTACATTTAATACTTCTCTATGTCTATCTACCTTTATTACACACACACACACACACACAATATATATATATATATATATATATATATATATATATATATATATATATATATATATATATATATATATACGTTTAAACACACACACAAAACTTTACATGAATAAACATGGCTTCACTGACGACATGACCACGGCAAGCATAAATTATGTTAGCCTACTGGAACACATCCAGGAAAACTCGTGTGTGTGTGTGTGTGTGTGTGTGTGTGTGTGTTTTAAATGTGTGTAAATAGCTTTCACACAACACCTACCTTACCCCGTCCTCAGGTTGTACATAAACCTACAAATAATGTGTACAGAAAATACCCACACACAGTAAACACAACCCAAACATTGCGAATGTTTTCTCTCTAAAATATTCATTGTCAGTCTCGCCACCGTACTTGATTATGACTTAGGAATATTTCCGAAAAATTTGATATACCTGGTGGAGGGATATATTTCACGCCTTTCATTTGGTGACACATTGGGATTTTATCTCATTGATTCGTTCACCTCGGTTCGGCTTCGCTCACGCAAACACAGGGGGTTGAAAAATAATCAAATTTATGCCTCTGGACAGCACAAATGTCGCTAAACCTGACAAATTTACTGTATATCTATCTATCTATCTATCTATCTATCTATATATATATATATATATAATATATATATATATATATATATATATATATATATATATATATATATATATATATACAGTACTGTAGACAAGGGAGACCCTGAAGATATGAATACATGAAAGCGCTCGGGATATATCGTGTTTCCTTTTCCATGCGTAAATCAGCATTTTATATATATATATATATATATATATATATGGTTTTGCCAGGTAGCCCCGAAGGGCTAAGGCGTTGCCCCTGGGTAGAGGACTTTTGGACTGGAGCGTGTAGCATTTTATGACCGGATGCCTTTCCTGATGTCTACCAAAGACCCTTCGGTGGATTCGATCCTCCGACCCCGGTCAGAGCGGAGCGCTCTAACCCACTGAGCGTATGTATAAATATAAATATATATATATATATATATATATATATATATATATATATATATATATATATATATACATAGCCTATGATTTCATCATCCTTTGTGTAATTTTAACGCACAGTATGCTGCATGTTTGATCACGAGCGTGTTCTGCCTCAGTCCCCCCCTTCTACCGTTATAATAGAGTAAGTCGTCCTTTCTGTTGTTCAGAGCGGGATTGTCAACTCTTTGTCCCCATGGCTTCGTTTGCGCGTCCTTCTTACAAGTTGTATCAAGCTCTGCCGGCCCCTATATAATGAGCTCAGTCTCTGCATCATTGCCACTTAGATCTGCTCCTCATTTTGTTCACATCTCTGTCCTCCCCTGTACAGTTATTATTGTGAGTGCTCCGGAAGTCTCCAACCATCTAGCAGCTGTGTAATTTGAGTATAACTGTTATTGCATTTATTCCTTGTACTGTATAGCATAAGGTGTTGATCTGTAGGCCTAGTGAGTTTTTTTTGTAATTTATGTAGGATTCATTTTGTCAGCCAGTTTTAATATTATTTTGTATCTGTAATAATTTATCTTGCATTAACTGAGCATTACCCAGTGTATTTTCATTTTATCAGGGCTGACTTAGATAAATTTACTCTTGCTAATTTCGTGTTAATAGAGGCTATTTGCAGTTAACCATATTTAATTGTTTTTGCCATTACATTATCCTTATGAGTCCTGAATGTTTTGTTGTTAGTTTGAGCATTAAACTTTAACTTGTAATTTTACCTAACTCTTTTGTTTTGAACCTGGAACATTACGGGACAGTAGTGACTCTTAGTATTCTCACTTAAAGTGTACATTATCTTTCTCTGTTCCGTAACATAAATTTGGCGACCTCATATCAGGATATTCAGGATATTATCATAAGGATATTGCTTGATATTTTGTGACTGTTACTTTTTCATGATGTCTACTATTACTACACTTGATGAAGCCAAAGATTTTTTGTCAAATGTGCAAACAGTGTGTGATGTAGAAAACAGAACAAAGAATGAACTTAAGCTTGTTGCTCAACAATTGGGAATTGCTGTTCGCTCTCATCATTGTAATGATCAAATTGTTGACATGATTAATGAAAGCTTGTTTAATGTAACTCCTCCAAATGAGCGAACGCAGATTGAATTAGCTAAGTTACACCTAGCCCTGCAGGAGGCTCAGGCTAAGGAGGCGGAGTCTCGTGTTAAGGAGGCTGAATTTCAAGCACGTGCTAAGGAGGCTGAGTCTCAGGCTCGTATTCAGGAGGCTGAATTTCAGGCAAATGCTAAGGAGGCGGAGTCTCAGGCTCGTATTCAGGAGGCACAGATACAGGCACAAATTGAACTTGCCAGGATTCAGGCAGACCATGAGTATCGCATTAAACAAGGTGGAACTGGATCATCTAGCTCTGATGATTTTGATGTGGCTAAAAATGTTAAACTTGTCCCTCCTTTTAATGAATCTGATTTAACAAAGTATTTTCAGTTGTTTGAGAGGGTAGCTACAGGTTTTAATTGGCCAAAAAAGTATTGGCCAGTACTCCTTCAAACTGTTCTCACCGGTAAAGCTCAAGTAACTTATGCATCTTTGCCTCAGGATCAATCTGATAATTATGATGTAGTTAAGAGTTTGATTCTTAAGGCCTATGAGCTTGTTCCTGAAGCCTATAGAGTAAAATTTAGGACAACTTACAAGCAAGATAAGCAATCCCATGTTGAGTATGCAAAAATCAAAGAAGATCTGTTAGAGCAGTGGTTAAATTCTAAGAATGTGGATTCTGACATTGGTAAATTTAAGCAGATGATTTTGCTGGAGGACTTAAAGAGGTGTATTAGTAAAGATGTAAGCCTATATCTTGATGAGAGAAGAATAGATAATTTGTCTGATGATGCAGTTTTAGCTGATGAATATGTTCTCACTCACAAGAGATATTCTAGAGAAAGAAGGAAAGCTGAGAGTAAGTACGTTGCCTCTACTCAGAGTACCGGTAACAGGAAAGAGAATAAAGATGATGTTTCTCAGGAAGTAAATACCAGCTCCACCTCTAGATCTCAGAAAAGTAAATGTACATATTGTAGTAAGCTTGGTCATACTATGGAGAGATGTTTCAGGAGACAGCGTGATGTGAACAAAAAGGAGTCTTTAAATATTCAGTCAATTGGTCTAGTGTCCACTCTTGAGAGTTCCCAGAATTCTTTAACTGAATTAACTGAACCTGCTTTGAGGGGTAACTTAAATTCTCATGATTGAGCTCCTCTTTTGAGCAGTAACGTGGGTGACACTCTCAAGAGTTCATGTGCTAATTTCCTGTCTGATGGTTTTGTCAGTCCTCTGGACAGTAATGACAGGAAATTAGTTAAAATATATCGTGATACAGGTGCTTGCCAATCCCTTATGCTGACCAGTGTTCTACGCTCTAATGTTAATTCCTCTGATGAAACTGTAATCTTACAGGGTGTAGGGAATAATTACTTCTCTGTCCCTCTGTGCAGAGTGAATTTAGAGTCTGGTTTTGTTAATGGTTCCGTTATCGTTGGGTTGGTTGAGACACTCCCAATGTCAGGTGTAACTTTCTTACTTGGAAATGATATTGGTGGAAGTCAAGTGTGTCCAGCTCCTCAGTTGTCTAGTGAGCCAGTGGCTGCGTCCCAGGATTGTGATGTCCCTGATGTGTTCCCTGCATGTGCTGTCACTAGGGCTAAGTCTAAAGTTACTGGTGATTTAGAGGATAATGATGATGATGATGTTATCCTAGCTGACACTTTTCTTGCTAATTTGGACCACTCACCAGATGAGGCAGTACCCCGTAGTGTTGATGATTTGTCTCGTCAAGAGTTGGTTGAGTTGCAGGTTGCTGACCCTGAGTTGAAAGGTCTAGCTAACTCTGCTTACAGTGAAGAAGAGTCAGCCGGTGCTTCTACTTGTTATTATGTAAAGTCAGGAGTACTTATGAGGAAGTGGAGACCCCTAACAGCATCAGCCGACTGTGAATGGGAGGTTGTACATCAAGTTGTCATCCCTCGTGTTTGTAGGCAGGATATCATTAGAGTGGCTCATGATTCCAGTTTGGCAGGACACCTTGGAGTGAGGAAGACTGTGGCACGCATTTTGAAACACTTCTACTGGCCAGGTATCTTCAGGGATGTTTCCTGGTATTGTAAGTCTTGTCACCCCTGTCAAGTTGTGGGGAAGTGTAATCAGACCGAAAAGGTTGCACCTCTAGTTCCCATTCCTCCTTTTGAGGCGCCTTTCTCCCGTGTGTTGTGGATATTGTGGGCCCTCTTCCTAAGACTTCTTCAGGATTTTCTTATGTGTTGACCCTGATTGATATGGCTACTCGTTATCCTGAAGCCATTCCACTTAGAAATATCTCAGCAAAGAACGTGGTTAAGGAAATGCTAGGGTTCTTCACAAAGTTTGGTCTGCCCAAGGAGGTACAGTCAGACCGGGGAAGTAATTTCATGTCAAATGTTTTCAAGCAGTCTCTGAAAGAGTTGGGCATCACCCAGATCACGTCTTCAGCTTACCATCCCCAGACCCAAGGAGCGTTGGAGAGATATCATCAAACACTCAAATCGATGCTCAAGAAATACTGTTTGGAACATCAGAAAGACTGGGATAAAGGTCTTCCATTCGTTGTGTTTGCCGCAAGAGAATCTCCAAATGAATCACTGGGCTTCTCACCTTTTGAACTACTGTTTGGCCATGAAGTAAGAGGACCCCTTAAGCTACTCAAGGAATGCTGGCTGTCGGAGGAAGATGACGTCAATCTGCTGGAGTATGTGATGAAGTTCAAAGAACGGCTGTCCACTGCTTTACAACTGGCGAGAGAGAATTTAGGAGCTGCTCAGAAGAAGATGAAGACTTGGTATGATAAGAAGTCCAGGGTACGCCACTTTCAGCCAGGAGATCAGGTTTTGATTCTGCTACCAGTGCATGGGCAACCTCTTCAAGCCAAGTTTAGTGGTCCTTATTTCGTGGAGAAGAAACTCAGTGATGTCAACTATGTCATCGCCACACCAGATCGTAGAAAGAACAAGCAACTATGTCACATCAACATGCTAAAGTTATATCACAGGCGGGACGAAAATAATCCAGTCTGCACTGTAGCTGTTCCACCCGAGTCTGCAAGTGAAGCTCTCCCATGCAGTATGAGCCTGAGTGATAGTTTGGGGAAGAATCCTGATATCATGAATGATCTCCAGACTAAGCTTTCTCATCTACCTCCCGAGGAAAGGCAGGAGTTTTCGGCATTACTGCAGGAGTACCCGCAAGTGTTCTGTGCCACTCCAGGAAGAACCACTGTGTTGATGCATGATGTCGATGTTGGAGACGCAAAGCCAATTAAACTGCCTCCTTACCGTGTGAACCCAGTGAAAGTTCCTCTTATCCAGAAGGAGCTTGGCTACCTGTTGGACCACAAGATGATTGAGCCCTGTCAGAGCGAGTGGAGTTCTCCTGTCACTCTAGTCCCTAAGCCAGGTGGGTCACAGCGGCTTTGCATCGACTACAGACATGTTAATCAGATCACCAAAAGAGACACTTACCCTCTCCCTCGTGTGGAAGATTGCATTGACAAGATTGGAAAGGCTAGGTACATAAGTAAGTTTGATTTGTTAAAGGGATACTGGCAAGTACCTATGACTGAACGTGCTAGGGAGATCTCATGTTTTGTAACACTAGGAAAGAAAATGTTATTGCAGATTGCTTATCTAGACTTTAGACAGATTGTTTTAGAGTAATAAGAAACTTCCTTTGTAAATTTCTTTTTCTTTGTGGGGAGGTGTTACATAGCCTATGATTTCATCATCTTTTGTGTAATTTTAACGCACAGTATGCTGCATGTTTGATCACGAACGTGTTCTGCCTCAGTCCCCCCCTTCTACCGTTATAGTAGAGTAAGTCGTCCTTTCTGTTGTTCAGAGCGGGATTGTCAACTCTTTGTCCCCATGGCTTCATTTGCGCATCCTTCTTACATGTTGTATCAAGCTCTGCTGGCCCCTATATAATGAGCTCAGTCTCTGCATCATTGCCACTTAGATCTGCTCCTCATTTTGTTCACATCTCTGTCCTCCCCTGTACAGTTATTATTGTGAGTGCTCCGAAAGTCTCCAACCATCTAGCATCTGTGTAATTTGAGTATAACTGTTATTGCATTTTTTTCCTTGTACTGTATAGCATAAGGTGTTGATCTGTAGGCCTAGTGAGTTTTTTTTGTAATTTATGTAGGATTCATTTTGTCAGCCAGTTTTAATATTATTTTGTATCTGTAATAATTTATCTTGCATTAACTGAGCATTACCCAGTGTACTTTCATTTTATCAGGGCTGACTTAGATAAATTTACTCTTGCTAATTTCGTGTTAATAGAGGCTATTTGCAGTTAACCATATTTAATTGTTTTTGCCATTACATTATCCTTATGAGTCCTGAATGTTTTGTTGTTAGTTTGAGCATTAAACTTTAACTTGTAATTTTACCTAACTCTTTTGTTTTGAACCTGGAACTTTACGGGACAGTAGTGATTTTTAGTATTCTCACTTAAAGTGTACATTATCTTTCTCTGTTCCGTAACAATATATATATATATATATATATATATATATATATATATATATATATATATATAAACGAGTACAATGTATAATATATATTATATAATCATTTATGCATAAGTCGGCCTCCACCTCCATGCCCTAGGAAGAGACTCAGTCTCCTCCATTCTCCTTTAAAAATCCCACACCTCCCCTTCCCCGTGTATATAAAATTAGTTTGATGCTGCCTCTGCTAATGCTAAAGGCTTTTATGGCGAGGGGTCCGTTGACAGTGATTCGATATGGCCACAATAAAATGCCTTGCAGTGATCTCTGATGCTTCACTTGTGACTGGACAGTGTGAGACTGAGTGAAAGTGAATATTTGTGTGTGTGTGTGTGTGTGTGTGTGAGAGAGAGAGAGAGAGAGAGAGAGAGAGAGAGAGAGAGAGAGAGAGAGAGAGAGAGAGAGAGAGAGAGAGAGACAGAGACAGAGACAGAGACAGAGAGAGAAGCATAGAGGCAGTAAGAACAGAGAGGAACGATATAAGGTAGGTGTGGGAGGCATGCAGTCAAGTAAGCAGAACGATAGAGCTGGGAGTAAAGGTAGGAGGGAGAGCTAGTCAGGCAGTGAGGAAAAGGAGAGAGAAATAGTCAGTCTGTTAGGTAGGCAGGCAAGGAAGCAGAAGGAGGAAGGAGAGGAAGAAATGAGAGTTAGGGAAGGAGGCAGGCATGCAGACTATCAAGCAGGCTGGCTGGCTGACTGATGGAACAATAAGGAAAGGGAAGGAGGCATGAAAGGAAGGAGAGTTAGGCAGGCAGGCAGGAATGAAGGAGGAAAGGAAGGAAGGAATAAGGCAGAAACGGTAGGGAGGAGAAGTTGTACAGCAGAAGAAGCAGGTAGCGAGAGAGGGAAACACTGGAACACTCCATTAAAATTGGGAAAAGTTCAAGACTTTTTCCACATCAGTTAAAAAAAAAAAAAAATCATCACATACCATATCTCTCTCTCTCTTTATCTATCTTTATCTCTATCTATCTATCTATTTATCTCTATATCTGACCAGCCATCGTCTCATTTACATTATCGAATTTTGTAGATGGGAAGTAAAGGTAAACAGATTTCTTTCTCAAGAGCCTTTCTCCTCTCAACATATCAATTTCCTGACAGGATATATTTCTTAACAGACAACACTTTGAGGCTCCTATTTTTACGTTAAACTAGTCTCTCCAGTAGTTACTTATTTTAGAAAGCCATTTTGTTTGGTCATACTTTCATTCGGGTCTGGTTGTGATATGTATAGAAGCCGTAAGTGTAAAGATAAACACAGACATGAGGAAAAACTGGCTGACACTTGCCCGTAGGTTGAGGCAATGGAAAGCTTTATATGAACTATTTTTATGTGACAGCAATTTGACGCAAACAACAACATATGAAGCCACAACAAATAAGAATAACTGTCTGTTATTTGGGGAAGACTGTGCAATATTTGGCTGGACACAACCCTGGCGGGGGACTGTCGGTGAAGTATTGTCCATGGCTGTACATTTGGCCACACATGAACCTGGGACTGTCTGTGTGATGTGGAGGTTTAGCTACAATATCCGACGTTCATGCATCACGGTTACTTCGTCAGTTCATCTAATATTTGACACTTTCATTCGTGTCAGGGTCATCAACAAATACAGGTATATGATTATGTCAAAAGTTGTCAAGTGTACCAAACGTTAGACTTCTGCTACACACTGATGCTGTCCCAGGTTCATTTGTTGCCTACTGTATATTCGAGCACGTTTATACTACTCTTAAGATTACGGGCGTTTATACAGTAAATACAGACCCAACAGAACAACAGGCCGAGGCACAGTCAAAGAAACAACTATTTTCGCAGTTCGTTGGAAGAAAATTAACAACGGACGAAACACAACGAGAATGCTATCCCTTCTAATAAGCAACTCAATGGTTCAACTTCTCTCCCATGTACAGTAATCGTGAAAACTTGGGCCCGTACTCTCGGCGGTTAAGGAAGCTTCCTAATGTCTTTTCCTAAGCAACTTATTATGTCAGTTACACTTTGCTGTCCATCTCCGTATTACATTAATCACTAATATTGCCGTATTCTTCATAGGTATCGTGCAATAGAACATTTAACAACAGTATCCATAAAATACATCGCTAAGGAAGAGGTACTTGGAAGCCTAATCGACGAGAATGTAGGACTTGAAACTTTTACTTCAGCTGTACACTGACACGGAGAATGCAGTAGCGGACGCGTCTACAGCACAAAAGAAATAAAAAAGCAGCAATTACGAAGTTCAGGCCAAACATGTGCTGTATGCCACTGCAAGTTGTGATCAACAGCTCCCTTATTCAGTCTCCAGACCCTGTTAAACCGTATACAAATTTGCTAAATTAATATGAAACAGTCAAACAAGTTGGGATCTTGCTTTGGAACCATGTTAAAACCATACGGTATGGTCAATAGTTCCTTTACACCGTCTTGACACTCCTTGATACCTTATATCTTGCTAAGCGAAAAATTTAATTAAAAGTCACCTCAAAACCACGTCACGACATAACGACATCGTGCTAAACTAAATCAACAACAATGCAAACGATTACTCTCGCTTCTCTGCTTCGGTTCTGACGAGGTTTTGAAACCTCGTCAGAATTTCCTGAGGTCCTGAGGTCTTGCTAAATTAAACAGCGATAGTGAAATGGGTTGTACAGTAACTTGCTTCTTGTTAGTTTCTGTACACCGTCTCATAACGTTGTCAAAACCTACCGACATCTTGCTAAACTAATCGACAGCCGTTAATCTAAGTTTTTATTTTTTTTCTAGGAATGCCTGGGTGGACTGTGACATGGCTTCGAGACAACGAAAACAAAGACTAAAGTATACGTTAATTACAAGCTTGTTATAAGGCAGGCAATCTATTTTTTTTTTTTGTTACAATCTATTATTCTTAATTTACAATCTTCCCCTGCATTAAGACACACAACAATCAGACTTACACCCATGTCCTTAATTGTACTGCTATGTGAACAGAGACAAGGAGGAAACGAATTTTGTCCAACAATCTAACAATCGATACTCAAACTCAGGGCTATTACAAATGCGGGCTGGACATTTGTTATGCACCCCCGGCTCCCTTGGCATGGAACCACTGATATATAATGCAACGACTGATCACAACCCTTTGGCTGAGATTTCGGCTTGGTTTAGACGATGTAATTATCCTTAAAACAATTCTCGGACATAAAAATGTTTAAATATTACGAGCCAAGTTCTGACTAGGAATAAATTTACGAAGGACTGTCTTACTGAGCTCACAGAAACCCAGCAAATCGAAAGGGTTAATATGATGTCTTTCTGATCTCGCACTTTCTATTGTCTTGTGATTTTGTTCATCGGGAGAGGAGACTGGTCATGTTGATGGAGATAGAAGCAGTTGCCAGTAACCCATTAGAATACGATGACACTGTTTACACTTACTTCTTGCATCTATCCTGTAATTTTCCTTTTGCAGTGAGACTGTGTTGGAGGGGATAGGGACAATCTTCAGTAACCCCTTTAGCCTGAAGGTCTTGTATAACCCATTCGTGCCACCGCCAAGCGATTTTGTTCAGCTGACAAGAACCATTCCAGAGAGGATGCTATGACCCACTCTCAGCTGAATACAATCGCCTGGTATAAGTTGGAGTGAATTCTAGAGCTGTCCTGACCTGGAGAGAGTTAATGGTACCAACACTGACGCTCTCACGCCCCTATGGATCACTCTTACCTGGCTATAATCACCTGGCGACTTGTGGAATAAAATATGAGATAACGGGACCAAGAGAATCAATTGTTCAATCCTGTGATAATATTGATTAGTTCATTAAGGTTGCTCTATCTCCATTCAATTTATTTAACTTACTAAAGAAGTGAATTAAATACCGGTAATGGATTACTAGCGCCAGGTATCAAAGACAATACGGCACTAATTCAAAGATATATGACTAGCATTGGATGACTAGCACTGGAACAGAGACGGGAAAGGAGAAAAAGTGAATGACAAGAAAAGGTAAAAAACGCAATAACACAAAGACAAGGAACTATATAGATTAACAAAACCTTGGAGAGAAAGTATAAAACTAAATGTCGCACACAAGATCAATTCGAGTTAAAAATCTTTCGTCCATTCTAATTCGTAAAATCTCTCTCACGCTAAATAAATCAGTCTGAAGAATAAAATCAAAAGTACGTTCTCGAGTTGATGGGGCTAATGAGCTTAGTTTAATATGGCCCCACAACCAAGCCATCACATATTTAAGCTAAAATGCTGTGAGGGAGTGATAACAGTGATAATGGGTTTTCAGGGAATTAAAAACTGATGAAACTTGAAAACCTGAGTTCAGTTAATTTTCACCAAGGACCGAACTAATTTGGACGGAGTCAAAGATTGCCTGCCGCTGACTCAACACACATTAGTCTTTATTTATTTGCCTATTTATATTTCTTAAGCTTTCTAAGTCTGCCAGTGGTGTTGATGTGAGAAACACCGGGCCTGCTTTTCGTGAGCCTGGTGAAGCCGTGTAATGGGTAGCACATCCAGCACGCATCTGGAAAATACCTGGTTCGATTCCCAGGCATGTCCGACTTGGCCCGTATTCTCATCGGTTATGGAACCCTCCCTGGCACCTCTTCTTTAGCGAATAATTTAGTCTTGTTATTATAAATTTGTATGTTATTTATGGAGAGTTTGGCGATATTTGAATGATTATGGTGGTACTTGAATCATTTAAATGACAGAAGACAGTAAGGAGTAATGAACAAAATAAATCGTTTAGGAACAGGTGTTTGGGAGCTTCCTTACCCGATGAGAATACGGACATCGGATGTTATAACTCCTATGTCACTGTTCATCCAGGAGTACAGTTAGGGACCTGCATGTATATTTAACTGCTGTATGTCGCTTTCTAAAGGAAGAGAGACTTACCAGAGCTGTTAGGAGATGAAGAATGAGATGGAGGGATAAAGTACAGAGATACGAGAATAAGAGAGAGGAAGGTGTGAGTTTGAGGGAGGCAGCCACATCTTAGAGGACAGGGCGACGTGTAAGTGATCTGTTTATGCCCTCCCATTACGGGATTAAGGAGTCTAGCAAGAGATAGATACATAGATAGAAAATAGATATAAAAAAATTGTTAGACAGGTTGACACAGATATTGACAGAGATATAGATAGATAGACAGACAGACAGATAGATAGATAGATAGATAGATAGACAGACAGATAGACAGACAGATATAGGCAGATAAAAAGTCATAGGTAGATCGTCTGGCTCAGCAACCCAAGCGTATTGCTGATAAACATTAATTCCAAGCCTTGCAGCTGTGTGTAGGCTAGGAACATCACCCCTTGTATAAGAAAGACATCCACATTAATTCATTCTCGCTTTATCAGAGTACTTTTTTTTTTTTTTTAAACTCAGGAAGGGTCTCTCGTAATGAAGGTATGATTCAATGTTACATCTAATCCTTGCAACGTGACAAGACTATTGCAACCTGAATAAAAAGAAGAGGATGTGTTGGGGCTGAGTGGCTAAAGCTGGTTTCAGTCCCTTGGTGCAGACACACACGAGTATCTTCCCAAAGTCTGACGAATACATAGCGGAAAACTCTTAACCATCTGAAAAAAGCACTAGTAGAGATAGGTTTTTCACTGTGTTTCGAATGTTGTAAAATATCTTCAGACGGAACTGTGAAGATAACTGTTTCCTTGACGATATGTGTCCAAACCACGTCACCATGACTGGTTACACAAATACACGACTGGTTTGACAGCCACCACTTTATTGCTATGCTGTAATATTTATCTATCCATCCATCTATCAACAAATTACCTATCTACCTACCTACCAATCTACTTATGTATCTACCAATTATCTACCTGTCTCTACCAATCTATCTACCTATTTATCTATCCACATCTATTACAGATGATGGACAGAGGAAGGAAAAACAAGTTAAATACAGAAAGAAAATCCATATACCAGATTACAGGTGCCCTCTATTAATAAAAAAATAAATAAATAAAAAATAACACTTGGACTTGAACTGCAGTGGTTGAAGTTTGGGGGACACTAATGTTGGGAAGCGAATTCATCTATCTATCTATCTGTCTGTCTATCTATCTAAGAATTAAACCGAGATAAAAATAAATAAAACCTCGTCAAGAAAACCACTGCTCCAGTAATTACGTGGGTCCATCCGAGCACAGCAGAGTAGGTCTCATGGCGCCTGCAGGATGAAGGCGTGGATAAAAAATAACAAATAATAGTAAGAGTAATAATAATAATAATAATAATATTAATAATAATAATAATAAATCGTAATCACAATAATAATAATAATAATAATAATAAATCATAATCACAATAATAATAATAATAATAATAATAATAATAATAATAATACGCGATGCCAAGGCACAGCAAACTCGTACCCGGCAGTCATTTTAGTGATGACGTATAAACAGAACAGAACAGGATATCTTGTCAAAGATGTCACATTTCAAATCTGGAGTAAATCGGGTGAAAATTGACGATTTTATGCCCATTCGAAATTTTAGGCCCGACCCACCTGACACTAACCCTCGCACTGCTAACTGGGGGGGAGGGGGGTGATCCCCATGATGTAATGAGGCATGATATAGGATGCAGATTTGAAAAATGCACCTTTAGGTTTTGGTTTCATGTCGATATGACGAGTCTGAAAGGAGTTATGGCGAAAAAAACAGTTTCTATTTTTCTTTTTACATTTTTGGGGCCAACAGCTTGGACCTCGGCCCAATTTGACCCAAAATTTAATCGGGTGACCAGAGGGTCATACCAACCATCCTTGCAATTTTTGTCCAAAATCGCACCAGTAGTTTTGGGGTAAAGTTGTTAACAGAGACAGACAGACAGACAGACAGACAAACAGAGAGACAAACCTGGTGAAAACAGTACCTATCCCCGAGCCCCTTCGGGGGGGGGGGAGTAATAATACTAATAATAACAATAATATTATTATTAAATAAGAAGAATAATAGCAAAACAACAACAAAAAAGGAGAGAACAAAAGAATAAAAGGAAGAAAACAAGGAGGAAGAAACAATAACTTCCCAACATAATCTCAGTCGTTCAGCATTGTTTATTTTACATTAATTCCTGCGTAAGACTGCGTTTAGGAAATGAGTTAAGAAAAACTGCATCCAAAATCTCCAAACCCATTAAATAACGTCGGGATGTAGCACAAATAACAAGTGTTACGTCATCTCATTGAAAAAGACCAAAAATACACAGAGGGATTTGTGAGTATGCATGGCGTTTTGAGGCGTCTACGAACCTGCTCGTACCACTGGACGAATTGAGAAATTACTGGCAGGACACGTACAGGGTTCACAGAAGTATCATCAGATGGTTAGTGATACGTCTCCCTTCCAATACAAAAAGGATGAATAATCTGTATGCACTACTACTACTACTACTACTACTACTACCACCTCTACTACTACTACTACTACCACTATTATTATTATTATTATTATTATTATTATTATTATTATTATATCATCATCATCATTACTGTCATCATTATCATCATCATCATAAATAACAATGAGCGAATAAAAAGCACTGAAATTATACAAAAATAGTAACTAAATTCTACAACCGTGGCTTGGTGGAGACAAGACAACAAGGGTAAAATTCTTTGCAGAGGACGGCTAACTTTGTGGCCGTTCCCGCTACCCACCCTGAAGCCAGCAAGTTTTACCGAATCCAGCTTCTTAGAACGTGAGAATTACCGCTTGAAGAATTCCAGGGCGAGTTTCTTTTGGCTGGAGGTGTGGATGGGGTCTAATGGTTAGGCTGGGTACACTCACTGTCAAAAGATCGTCCTTATTCGTCTATAAATACAAAGGAATGCTGGTCAGTAAATTTCTTTTGTCCAAGGGAGTGCCCTGTATACCCAGGTGTAGATGGGATGTAGTGATTTCACACTTTCAGGTACACTCACGATCAAAAGTTAGTTTCTACTACTCACTTTGTTTTATACATTTACTGATAAACAGAAAGGAGTACTGGCGAGTGAATTCCTCTTTCCTTTTTTTTTTCTCTCTTGGGGGGAGGGGCATGTGTGGTTGGGATTTAATTGTTTCACGAAAAGGTAGTCAAAACACAGTCAAAACTATCGTCCCCACTAGAAAGCTCTGCTCATTACCCTAAGGATGGACTTTTGGCTAAGGAATCCCCCCTCCTCTTTTTAACTCTCCTCAGGTACTCCTGGGTCTGACAGATCCGGGCGATTTCTTCGATGCTTTAGTTCAATAACTTATAAATGCTTGGGATCCCTGTCCTTCTCAATAGCTTCCTAACTTTTTGTGCCCATGCAGGGTGTAGGGGGGTTACTTTCGCGTCTCTCTTTGTTTCTGCAAGATATCACTCAGAATTGCATGTCGGGTCTGTGAGACCCAGGTGTACCTGAGAAAGGGGGAGATTTTTTCACTCCAAGTTTGCAGGTTATCTTTATGCTGTGTGGCATCCGCTATGCCCATAATGAAGGACCTCTATCTCTCAAGCTGTGACACAAGTTCTAGGCTCATAGTGGTCTTTGTTTTAGTGTTCTTTGTTTCGTGGTTTGGCATTTTTTCGATTTTTTGATGAAATATGTAGTGTTCAATCAATCAACAATCATTTCCTGTGGCACCCCACGGGATGCATAGGGCCTCAATGGACTCTCTCCACCAATATTTGTCTTTTGCCATCTCCTTCAGGTCCCACCAACACTCCTCTCCTGCTTCTTTTTTCATTGTCCTCAACCAGGTTTCCCTCGGCCTACCTCTACCTCTTCTTCCTCTAGCAGTCCACTCTGGCACATCCTGTATTAAACTACCTTCTTTTCTATATATGTGCCCCAGCCACTTCCAGCGAGACAGTCTCACATATTCATTACTGGTTCCACTCTCGTAATATCCCTTACTATTGCATTTGTAACTCTGTCTTGCCAATTTACTCCAAGAATCCTTCTCAGTATTTTATTCTCAAATCCTAATACTTTCTGATCTGTTGCAATTGTACTGTACCATGACTCATGCCCGTAAATTAAAATTGGTCTAACCATGGAGTTGTAAATTTTCACTTTAGTATGTACCGAAAGCATATTATTATTCCAAACAGATTTCAACATTCCAACAGCTCGCCAAGCCTGTCTAATCCTCTCCTCAATTTCATTGTTTAATGATCCATTAGATGATACAATCGTTCCCAAATACTTAAAGTTTTCTACATTCTTCACCACATTATTCCCAATTACACAATCGATTTGGTTCTCCACATTCATATTAATAATTTCAGTCTTTCCACAATTTATTACCAATCCCACTTTTTCTCCTTCCTCCACCAGACAATCAAGCACCCTCTGCATCTCGTAAATACTTCCGCAAATCAGTACAATATCATCAGCATAGTCCAAATCCATCAGCTTCTTATTTTCTTTCCAGTTAATTCCTGCACCTGTTCTCCTTACAACCTTTTTCATAACATAATCCATAACCAAAACAAACAACAATGGCTAAAGAACTCCTCCTTGAATCACTCCTGACCTAACTTGAAATGGATCACTCAAAGAACCACCCACCATTACCTTACAGAAAGTACCTTCATGCAGGCTTCTAATAATATTTACAAACTTTTCTGGTATACCATAGAATCTCATAATTTTCAACATAGCTCCATGTGAAACACTATCAAACGCCTTTTCAAAATCCACAAAACACATACTAAGTGGCATTTTCATCTCATTAGCTTGTTGCATTAGATGCCTTACAGTAAAAATCTGATCATTACAACCTCGACCTTTTCTAAATCTCGCTTGTTCTTCTCTTAAAATTTTATCAATTACTGGCTCTATTCTGTTCAACAAGATTTTGGAAAAAGACTTTTGCAACTACAGGTGTCAAAGTTATCCCCTTCCAATTGCCACACACACTTAACCCGCCCCGTCCCGACCACTTTTTCACCACTGGTACCCCCCAATCCCGACCATTTTTGGACCCAAATTTTTTTTGCTAAAACTTTCGCTTTTGGTCAGAAACAATGGTCAATCACCAAGAAAGTGTTCACCGGGGTCCATAAGTGGCCTAAACAGGCATACCTTTGTCACACCTGGTATCGTGTTCTCTGTAGGTGGTCTGAGGCTCTCACGTTTTCTATGGTATTATAAGTCTGGGAAACCAATGAAAGTAAGTAGATATGTATTTATTACAAACATAAAAACATGTGATACAAGAGTAAATTGGATTTTATACAAAAATAGAGGTGAAATAAGCATTGTACCATCAGGCGAACCGAGCGAAATCGGCCAAACTGTTCACGATGAATCGCTAACATTGCTGAATCATGATACATATCATTTTTTCTACTTACATAATACATCTCCAATAACATTATACCATTTTACATTTTGTTGAACTGTTTTTACGTATTCACAGGCCTTTCGATAACATTTAGCGTAATGTTTGCGCTTATTTACGTAGTGAGTGAACTCGCTGTGACTATTGTTTCAACTCGTATTGTGTTTTTTCAACTTACATAATACTTTCCTAATAACATTATACACTTTTCCACTTTAGAGAACTGTTTTGAGATAGTTTCGGGCCTTACGTAAATATTTAGTGTAATAATAGCGCATAATAACACAGAGGGTGAAGTCGCTATGAGTATTATTTCAACTTACAACCTATTTTTGTACTTATATAATACTTCTCCACTAACATTACACATGTTTGCACTTGATATAATTGCTATCACAAAATTGGAGACCTTACTATTCTACTGAGAGTCATATTATCGCATATTTACACAGTGAGTGTTATCGTGATATCATTTGTTTCATCTTACACTAGTATTCAACTTATAAATTACTTTCCTACTAACATTACACCCTTTTCCACTTTATATCATTCCTATCACATACTTACAGACCAGAATGTTCTACTGAGCATAATATTTTCGCAGATTTACACAGTGGGTGTACTCATGACATCATTTGTTACAACTTACACTATTTTTCAACTTATACGTTACTTTCCTGCTAACATTACACCCGTTTCCACTTTATATTCTTGCTATCACATATTTACTGACCAGAGTGTTATACTGAGCGTCATATTTTCGCAGATTTACATAGTGGGTGTAGTTTTGATATCACTTCTTTCAACTTACACTATTTCTCAACTTAAACATTACTTTCCTGCAAACATTACACCCGTTTCAACTTTATATAAGACTTAGAATATACTAACTGGCCTTACCATTATACTGAGCGTCATATCGCCATCCCACAGTTTCAGTAGTGTAGGAAGTTATGGCACTCTCTGAAACATGGCTGAAGGCACAACGCAACATTGGTGGTGGTGGGGGAGGTTGGGGAGGTGGAGAGCGGTGCCTTTCATCACTCGCACTTCTCTTCCTTCTCCCTTTTCCTTTACCCTTTCCCTTCCCTTTCCTTCCTTTCCCCACATCCTGGGGCTGTGGGGAGGAAGTTTGGGAATATTGTGTGGCGAAAGACGTGCTGGGGAGTGGCTCCACCTCCTCTCCCCTAGGCCTACGTGCACCACGTGCTCATGCTGCCTCCCTCACACCACTTTCCCTTTCACCCCACACTCCCGCCACACCACTTTCCCTTTCACCCCGCGCTCCCGCCACACCACTTTCCCTTTCACCCCGCACTCCCACCACACCACTTTCGCCTTCCCCAGACAAAACACTAGGACCATACCTTATTTGCCTTCTCGCCCTACCTTCTGATCCTCGGGGTGAGATTTTTTCCTTCCCCAACCACGAGGGAACATCACGTCCTAAGCCGCCATCCTCGTCCTCGTCCTCATCAGAATCTCTCTCTAGGGGATGGAGAGAGGTCCGTGCAGGTGGTTTGGGTGCAGGCTGGCCTTCCCTTGCCTTACGATACATGACATACCGCTTTTTCCGGGGCGAAGGGACCTCCTCATCACTGCTTGTTATTTCCTCCTCAGGCTGCATGTAATCTTGATCCACCACATCGTCATCAAGTGGAGAATCACTATCTCCAGTGAAGGCATCCAGGGCAGATTGTATTTCGTCGTCTGAGAGACCTTTACGAGCCATGTCTGACCTGGGTCACTGCTAACAGGTGAGTGACCGAGACAAGGGCGAGCGCGGGTCACGCGGGGTCTGGGATTCTGCCCGCCTGGCGGCAGGTAGGGGAGGCTTGGGTAGGTGGGCGAATCGAAAATCTCGCGCGAGTTTTGAAAATTGTGGAAATTACGAACCTTGCAATTGCAGGACGTTAAAGTACGTCGACGGGACTGGCAGTGACAAAACGTGAGGACGTGGAAGAACGTCGATGGGACGCCATGGGTTAAATCTCCCTTTTTTGGTATTTTTATAATCACTCCATTTTTCCACTCTTCTAGAATTCCACCATTATCCCAAGCCACATTAAAAAGTTTCAAAAGAGCATTCATCAACTCATCATTTTCCACCTTAAGCATTTCAGGGAATATTCCATCCTCTCCTGGGGCCTTAAAATTCTTTAACTCCTTTATAGATTTTGCTACCTCTTCCAAAGCTATATCCCCTGTTTCTATCTGCAAATCTCTTTCAGCTGGAAAATGTCCTCTTCAGCTGGGATTGGTCTATTTAGAACAGATTCAAAGTGCTCTTTCCACCTTCCTTTTATATATATATATATATATATATATATATATATATATATATATATATATTTAAATAACAGAACGGAGGAAGGAAAAACAAATGGGAAAAAAAAATAATCCATACACCAGATTACTGGTGTCCTCTATTCATAAAATATCTGTAACAGTTAGACTTGAACAGTTGTGGGTTGAAATTTGGAGGAAAACAACTCTGGGGAAGGGAGTTCCAGAGAGATGCAGTTCGGGGAATGAAAGAATTCTGATAGGCAGAAGTTCTGCAATATGGTTGAGTGACATTCCAGTCATGGGCGCTACCAGATGCCCGTGTAGCACGAGGGAAGGCATGGAGAGGTGGCACCATGGACGCAACTTCGTCTGAGCATTTGCCAAAAAAATATCTGTAAAATAATGCAAGGGAGGCAACATTCCTTCTTACTTGCAGGGGAGGTAGTTTATATGTAATGGCAGGGTTGTTAATGATTCTAACAGCTTTATTCTGAATATTCTCTAGTTGTCTTAATGCAACCTCTCCACAACCATTCCACAAGGGTGAGCAATATTCAAGCTGAGAGCGCACATGACTCTTATAAATTATAGCTAACTGCTCATCGGCGAAGAAGTTACGGACTCTGTACAATAATCCAAGTTTCTTTGAGGCGGTTTTAGCAAGTGATCTGACATGAGAGGTCCAGCTGAGGGCACTGTTAAGTGAGACACCAAGAATTTCAATACTTTTGGAGATGGGAATATTAGTAGCACTGAAGGTAATGTACGAATCTGGCAATACCTGTCTATTAGTAAACTGTATATATTTAGTTTTACTAGCATTAAAAGAGACAAGGTTGTTTTGTCCCCATTCACTGATTGTAGCTAGATCTTGATTTATGAAGATGGCTGTACTGAGTTGAGAGGTAGAGATATTAGACTTTGTAAATGGATGTCTGAGTGTGAATGAACTATGTAGTGTTGAGTCATCTGCATATGAGTGAACGGGATTGTGAGTGACAGATAAGAGATCATTAATATGAACCAGAAATAGGGTTGGCGCCAGAACTGATCCCTGCGGCACGCCGGCATTAATTGAGTGGAAATTCGAATATACATCATCTACTTTTACTCTTATTTTCCTGTCACTAAGATAAGAAGAAATCAAAGGAACAAAAGACGTTAGTCCATAGCAAGGGAGTTTGGACAGCAGGGAACGGTGCCATACTCTGTCGAAAGCTTTAGAGATATCAAGAGCTACTGCATGAGTTTCTCCAAAAAGATCAGTTGATTGATGGATGGTATGAGTTAAGAGATTGAGTATGTCAATGATGGATCTTTCATGGCGAAAACCGTATTGTCTATCACTAATTAAGTTGTTGGATTCAAGATGTTTAACAATATGTTTATTAATTAAAGTTTCAAATACCTTACCAACAGAAGATGTGACAGCTATTGGTCTGTAATTGGAGGGGTCAGACGAACTTCCTTTCTTCGGAACTGGGTGGATATTGGCTTTTTTCCATGAATTTGGGAATACAGAAGTACGTATGCATAGTCTGAATAATTTGGCTAGGACAGGGGAACACTTTTTCAAAACAATTGGCGGAATTCCATCTGGACCTGGAGCTTTGTTGGTAGGTAAATTGTCTAGGATGGATTTTACGAATCTTGTCTGTATTTTAAGTGGGGCAATTTCGGGAGAATCAAGTTCCAGTATTGAGACATTCTGGCTGGTATCATCTATGGTAGAGTTTCTTGCAAAGGTACTAGCAAAGATATCTGCTTTCCCACGTGGGTCATTTGTAATATTGCCATCTGAAGATTTTAGTGGGGGAATGGAAGATGACTTGTTAAAGTTATTATTGAAAGAATTAAGAGATGACCAGAATATTCTATTTTCATTAGGGTTGTTAAGTAGTTTTGATGCTTGCTTTTGAAGAAAGATTGATTTAGATAGATTTAACACAGCTTTTGCATGATTTCTAGCAATTTTAAATTGGGAGAGTGATTCAGATGTTTTTGATTTTAAGTAAGAGTTATATGCTAATGACTTTTGGGCTGTTGCTCTGGCACAATTGCCATCAAACCATTTTGGAGAGTTTGATCTTTTAGTGAATTGTTGACTTGGTATGAATAAATCCATACCAGCTAGTATTAAGTCGCAAATGTGGGACTGGGTAGAATTGGGATCACTAGAGAAGAAAGACTGCCATGGAACATCAGCAAGATAATTTCTAAATCCATCCCAGTCTGCCCTGTCAAAGTGCCATCGGGTCACCTTGACAGGTTCGGAATGGGGAGGTGAAGGAGGGTTAACTAATGAGGCTCTGATGAAATTGTGGTCAGAGGATCCAAGTGGTGACAGTACCTCTATCCAAATCCAAATCTTTAGTCATCAAATTACCATTTCTATCTCGTACAGGTATTTAGTACAAGTCAGAATACATAGCAGTTACGTGAATCAAAACTTATTTGCATAATTTTATAACTGATAAGACCTAATACATTGAGGGGTATTCAGGAATTCATTACATGAAACATGTGTGACTCTACAGCATTTTTTTTTTTTTTTTAAGCTGGGCCTGACAGACCCAGGTGTACCTAAGTCGTAAGCGAAACAGTAGGTCTACCTGAGGAGAGTTAAAGCAGTTTCTTTTGGCCAGAAGTGAGAAGGGAGTGTAAAGCCTTCACTAGCCTATACATTTCAATCAAAACTTCGTCCTTATTCATTACCAACTTTCTTTTACGACACTCACATTCTTTTTTTTTTTTTTTTTTTTTTTTTTTTGTCGGGAGAGGGATTTATTTTTTTTTTAATCCATGGGATGTAATGATTTCACACTTCTAGGTACAATCACGACAAAGGTTCACCTACTATTCCACTATGTCTAATTCACACTTACAGTACGGCTTGTACTGTTTGGACAAAAAGTGGCAAGCATGAAACCCACACCTGAGGAGAGCAAGTATTAGTACAGGTCAGAACACGGATCGGCAACTGTGAATACCTTAACTTGACAGGAAAGCCAGTATTAGTACAAGTCGGAATACACAGCAGTATCCAACTGTAATTCTGATGTGATGACACCTTAATAATATTGGACTATAAACTTCTCTGGTGGCCAATAACTTGTACAGCCTGTGGACTTCTTTATATTCCTGATATCGTCAATCAATTTTATTCTGTCTGGGAGAGGCTTTCCGAATTGAAGTGATTAGATATAGCCTGTGTGATGCTGACACCCCTTCGCCCCTCTTTCTCCTGATATCATGTCACCAAATAATACTGCCAATGTTCAGTGGATGGTGAACAAATAATTCTGCCAATGTTCAGTGGATGGTGAACAGAAACCACTGAAGCTGTTCTGGATTATAAGCTCCTTTGATTAAAAGCGTATGTACGTATGCATGACAGAATGACAAATGCCTGTACCACAAGCTCGGAATAATCTCCTAATGAAAGTGATCTTATGTGGTAGTATATGATTTTCATTATTTATGACACCCAGGTATCCATATACTCGCTTCATTAAAAAAAAAAAAAAAATTAAAACCGTTGGAGAACTCCCATAAGCCCCACCCCCTTCCTTGGACCGCCACTGACTGGTAGATATTTTTTCCCTCTCTGACAGCACAGTGAGTTCTGCCATCAATGCCGTTTTTATTTCTGTTTACCTTACTACATGGCTTTATGAAAAAGCAGTAAAAATTCGCAAATCAAATCAATGTAGGCTACGGCAGAAAAGAACTGCAGGAGCAACACAAGAGGAAGCTCAAAGCAGGGAGGCAGATTTCAAGGCAGGTTACCAATTCTGTCACGGGGTTTTTATAATATCACGGTAATTTTGATATAAATGCTTAAATATTATTTAAATTGATAATAATATTCAATAATATTGAAGAGCAGAGACAATGATTGTCTTGCTACATCAAGCAACGATTACTTTATGCTGGCTTAGCACGATTCTCTGAGAACGAGAATTTATAAACTTCCTCAACAGTACACAGCAGAGACTAATTACTCACAATTGCTGAATTACTGTACTGTTAGCCTCTGGAGAAAGTTACATCACCCCTGACAATAAATAACTAATACTAATAATAATAACATCAGGTTCTTGCTGATGCATTAACTCCTGGCACAACGGATTTTAAGTTAATACAACAAGACTGGTCTAAGTACCAGTTATGAATCGTAAATGTTTATGCAAGCTAAGGAGCTATATGGAAAATAAGCTTAATTTGGATTAAATGAAACAAGTGTTTACTTACATTAAGCTCAAGAAAGGAACTGTTAAATTTATTAATCACAAAAAATAAATTTAACGTTACAATTCAAATCAATTAAATGAGACGCACTCGCTCACTCACACAGAAGCTAAATACTTACGCCTAGGAAAAACACCTTAACTAAACTCTTAAAACTAGGAAATACACAAAAGAAATACCAGTCGATGAATGCTTTGTATCACCCAGGGGGTGGGAGTTTGAAGAAACTGATACTCTGTGGAGCTTGGGATGCTAGCTGACCTCTCTTCACTTCTGAGCACAGGACCTCTCTCCGTCAAAGCCACCACTAGACTGAATTCAAATAATGTACAGGCAGGACGCACAAGCTACCAGAAGGCGTGGCTAACGGTTTAGGCAAGCAGAGGTGAACGATAAAGAAACAATAGTATCGCTCAGTAGCGCACTTAGTGACGTGCATCAAATCGGTCACCCCTGAAAACGGTGACGAATGATTTGAAAAGTATACCCCGAAATGGAGAGAAAAAAGGTTAACTGAGCGATACACAGTGAGTTTTCCACTAATAGTTCGTGGCTTCTCACAAAAAGGAAATGTCGCGAATTGATTCGTGACATTACGCCCCATGAAAATTAAATCTTTCTTCCTTCAGAAGAATGATTTCAATATACATACATATAAATCCTAACTCAGTCACACAAGATTCACACTGTGGTGTGTGTGCTATCCTGCTACAGGAGAAAATCGCAATCGCCAGTGAGTGAAAAAACCTCATATTTACGTTAATAGAAGCAAGCTTGAGGGAAAAACTCCGTGACGACGGTGAAAATCCTGTACTCAGGTCAAACTGAGCGAAAATTCGCTACATTTACACTGACAACTAATTGTTGTGTAGCGTGGTGTATGTAATACACGGTGTAGGTGTGACAGTTGTAGTGTAACTGTACCTACGTGTAAAATGACACAGTAAATAATATGGCGACAACAAAGGCAGAGGAGAAGAGGCAGCAGCGTGCGGCAGATGATCAGCTGGTCCGCACAGCAAAACTGCTACACCCATTGCTGAACCTGCAAAACCAATTAAGGTGGAGCATCAAAAGTGTCAATGAGACAAAATTCTTATTATGTTACAATTACTCTCTGGCTAGCAGTCAGTACATGCTATGAAAAGTACACTCGAGGTCGCCATTAATTTTAGCACACGATTATGGTCGGCAAGTTGAGAATCCCTGTGCAAACTTGGGTCTTCCATAGCCTCAAGTCGCCTCTACGGAGTTCTCACTTCCCCCTTAACCTACAATACAATACTTATATTAGTACCGGGAAGCTGAGAATCCTTGTGCAAACTTGGGTCTTCCATAGCCTCAAGTCGCCTCTGCGGAGTTCTCACTTCCCCCTTAACCTACAATACAATACTTATATTAGTACCGGGAAGCTGAGAATCCTTATGCAAACTTGGGTCTTCCATAGCCTCAAGTCACCACTGCGGAGTTCTCTCTCGAACTTCCCCCTTAACCTACAGTACTTCTATTAGTACTGGGAAGCTGAGAATCCTTATGCAAACTTGGGTCTTCCATAGCCTCAAGTCGCCACTGCGGAGTTCTCTCTCGAACTTCCCCCTTAACCTACAGTACTTCTATTAGTACCGGGAAGCTGAGAATCCTTATGCAAACTTGGGTCTTCCATGGCCTCAAGTCGCCACTGCGGAGTTCTCTCTCGAACTTCCCCCTTAACCTACAGTACTTCTATTAGTACTGGGAAGCTGAGAATCCTTATGCAAACTTGGGTCTTCCATAGCCTCAAGTCGCCTCTCAACTTCCCCCTTAACTTACGGTACATAATATGTATGTACAGGCCCTGGACATAATGTGTCCTGTGGGGCCAATGGGCGAGACGTCAGGTCTGCACCCACTTCACCACTACCCTGTCTCTCAACTGACTCAGAGATTACAGGTGTAGTTACAAATGGCACAGGAAGGGCATGTCCCTGATTAGTGGTGATACTTTGGCACACACTGCAAGAACGGACAAAACTATCTATGTCCCGTCCCATCCCTGGCCAGAAAAAGTCAGCTCGGATACGGCCCTGGGTCTTCCTTTTGCCCATGTGACCCCCTGAGACTGAACAATGACCCCATTGTAACACTGCTAGGCGGTACTTGGCGGGAACGACAAACTGCAGTCGAACCTCGCCCTCGGGTGTTCGTGACTCATGGTAGAGCCGTCCTTGTTTACGAAGGAACTTGGCTCGACCTCCCCGTGAATACTTTATCACTCGACCCTTTTGTTTGCTCCGCACGGTAGCAAGTGTCGGGTCAGAATGTTGTTCTTGCACAACAAGTTGGCTACACATCAGATCTTGCGGCGATTCAATGATCACTGGGGTGACACAATCTGGAGCCTCAGTCATGGCTCGTGTTACCGCAGCAGCCGAAGTCTGAGTAGCGTCATCGGAGCAACTATCCTTGACTCCATTAATATTGCCTACTATACAGTCAAATAGAGGCTCTGGCATGACAACTGCAAGTGTCGTACCAGTATAAAATGGAGATGCCACCTGGATACATGCCTCAGGGAACAATCTCACTGATCCATCAATAAGCTTTGCATGGATCTGTCGACCTGTATACTGCTCAGGCCGAACTAGACTCTGCTTGACAGAGCAACCTGAGGAACCATTGTCTCTCAGGACCTTCACAGGAATGTCTCCCACAAACCCTTGCTGAACAAGAAAGGTACTGTCACCTGTGGGAGGGCCTGTGGAGGAAGCAGCTAGCCACTCATGAGGCTGCTGAATTGATGTGGCAAACATTGTGCCTTGAGGGTTATATTGGGAAGATGGAACATTGGCCATCTGTGGAGGGGGGTTCACTGTCACTGTCGGACTAGTGAACTGTGGGGAAGTACCCACACTGGTAGGGACGTGACCACCATGTTGCTGCTGAGGAATGAAGGCTGCATTCGCTTCCTGCCTCTTTTGAGCTGGTGAAAAACTTTGTCCCGTCGGTCGGTTGCGTGGCTGATACTGCTGCTGGTTAGGGTACCTGTTGTACCGCTTCCACTCAGGTTTCTGAGTGTTTTGCCCCTGGTCCTTCCACTGCGGTTTTGGACGTTGGCCATTTCTCTGAGAACGGCCTTGGTGCTGGGATTCAGTCTGAGACGGCTTCCCAGACTTGGCAGTATCTTTTCTGCTCCAGGTGTTTTGCTTACGAGCTTGATACCCGTATGCAGTAAAGAATGCGTCAGCCTTCTCTGCCATTTGGCTGGCATCTTTCACCTGGCAGATCTTAAGCTGTGCTATGAGCTCAGCAGGCCACGACCTCTCTAGCTGTGTATGCAGCATAAGGTCAATTATCCCCTCACGCGTTGAAGGAGTTTCATCTTTCTCCATTGTTACATAGCCTATGATTTCATCATCCTTTGTGTAAATTTAACGCACAGTTGCTGCATGTTTGATCACAAGCGTGTTCTGCCTCAGTCCCCCCCTTCTACCGTTATAGTAGAGTAAGTCGTTCTCTCTGTTGTCCAGAGCGGGATTGTGAACTCTATGTCCCCATGGCTTCATTTGCGCGTCCTTATTACAAGTTGTATCAAGCTCTTCTGGCTCCTATATAATGAGCTCAGTCTCTGCATCATTGCCACTTAGATCTGCTCCTCATTTTGTTCACATCTCTGTCCTCCCCTGTACAGATATTATTATTGTGAGTGCTCAAGAAATCTCCAACCATCTAGCAGCTGTGTGTAATTTGAGTATAACTGTTGTTGCATTTTTTCTTGTACTGTATAGCATAAGTTTAATTTGTAGGCCTGGTGAAGTTTTTGTAATTCATGTAGGGTTCTTTATGTCAGTCATTTTTTATAATAGTTTGTATCTGTAATTATTTATCTGGCATTCACTGAGTATTATCTGGTATCTCATTTTATCAGGGCTGACTTAGATAAATTTACTCTTGCTAATTTCGTGTTAATAGAGGCTATTGCAGTTAACCATATATTTAACCTGTTTATTTGCCATTACATTGTCCTTATGAGTCCTGAATGTTTTGTTGTTAATTTAAGCATTAAACTTTAACTTGTAATTTTACCTAACTCTTTTGTTTTGAACCTGGAACTTTACGGGACAGTAGTGACTCTTCGTATTCTCACTTAAAATGTACATTATCTTTCTCTGTTCCGTAACATAAATTTGGCGACCTCTCATCAGGATATTCAGGATATTATCATAAGGATATTGTTTGATATTTTGTGACTGTGATATATTCATGATGGCTACTATTTCTACACTTGATGAAGCCAAAGATTTTTTGTCAAATGTGCAAACACTGTGTGATATAGAAAACAGAACAAAGAATGAACTTAAGATTGTTGCTCAACAATTGGGATTTGTTGTTCGCTCTCATCAGTCTAAAGATCAAATTGTTGCCATGATTAATGAAAGCTTGTTTAATGTAACTCCTCCAAATGAGCAAACGCAGATTGAATTAGCTAAGTTACAGCTAGCTCTGCAGGAGGCTAAGGCTAAGGAGGCGGAGTCTCGTGTTAAGGAAGCAAATGCTCGTATTGAAGAGGCACAGGTACAGGCTCAGGCACAAATTGAACTTGCCAGGATTCAGGCAGACCATGAGTATCGCATGAAACAAGGTGGAACTGGATCATCTAGCTCTGGTGATTTTGATGTGGCTAAAAATGTTAAACTTGTCCCTCCTTTTAATGAATCTGATTTAACAAAGTATTTTCAGTTGTTTGAGAGGGTAGCTACAGGTTTTAATTGGCCTAAGGAGTATTGGCCAGTACTCCTTCAAACTGTTCTCACCGGTAAAGCTCAAGTAACTTATGCATCTTTGCCTCAGGATCAGTCTGATAATTATGATGTAGTTAAGAGCTTGATTCTTAAGGCCTATGAGCTTGATCCTGAAGCCTATAGAGTAAAATTTAGGACAACTTACAAGCAAGATAAGCAATCCCATGTTGAGTATGCAAAAATCAAAGAAGATTTGTTGGAGCAGTGGTTAAATTCTAAGAATGTGGATTCTGATTTTGACAAATTTAAGCAGATGATTTTGCTGGAGGACTTCAAAAGGTGTATTTATAAAGATGTAAGCCTATATCTTGATGAGAAAAGAATAGATAATTTGTCTGATGCTGCAGTTTTAGCTGATGAGTATGTTCTCACTCACAAGAGATATTCTAGAGAAAAAGGGAAAGCTGAGAGTAAGTACGTTGCCTCTGCTCAGAGTACAGGTAACAGGAAAGAGAATAAAGATGATGTTTCTCAGGAAGTAAATACCAGCTTCACCTCTAGATTTCAGAAAAGTAAATGTACTTATTGTAGTAAGCTTGGTCATACTACGGAGAGATGTTTCAGGAGACAGCGTGATGTGAACAAAAAGGAGTCTTTAAATATTCAGTCAATTGGTCTAGTGTCCACTCTTGAGAGTTCCCAGAATTCTTTAACTGAGTTAACTGAACCTGCTTTGAGGGGTAACTTAAATTCTTATGATTGAGCTCCTCTTTTGAGCAGTAACGTGGGTGACACTCTCAAGAGTTCATGTGCTAATTTCCTGTCTGATGGTTTTGTTAGTCCTCTGGACAGTAATGACAGGAAATCAGATCAAATATATCGTGATACAGGTGCTTGCCAATCCCTTATGCTGACCAGTGTTCTAGGCTCTAATTTTAATTCCTCTGATGAAACTGTAATCTTACAAGGTGTAGGGAATAATTACTTCTCTGTTCCTCTGTGCAGAGTGAATTTAGAGTCTGGTTTTGTTAATGGTTCTGTTATGGTTGGGTTGGTTGAGACACTCCCAATGTCAGGTGTAACTTTCTTACTTGGAAATGATATTGGTGGAAGTCAAGTGTGTCCAGCTCCTCAGTTGTCTAGTGAGCCAGTGGCTGTGTCCCGGGATTGTGATGTCCCTGATGTGTTCCCTGCATGTGCTGTCACTAGGGCTAAGTCTAAAGTTACTGGTGATTTAGAGGATAATGATGATGATGATGTTATCCTAGCTGACACTTTTCTTGCTAATTTGGACCACTCACCAGATGAGGCAGTACCCCGTAGTGTTGATAATTTGTCTCGTCAAGAGTTGGTTGAGTTGCAGGTTGCTGACCCTGAGTTGAAAGGTCTAGCTAACTCTGCTTACAGTGAAGAAGAGTCAGCCGGTGCTTCTACTTGTTATTATGTAAAGTCAGGAGTACTTATGAGGAAGTGGAGACCCCCAACAGCATCAGCCGACTGTGAATGGGAGGTTGTACATCAAGTTGTCATCCCTCGTGTTTGTAGGCAGGATATCATTCGAGTGGCTCATGATTCCAGTTTGGCAGGACACCTTGGAGTGAGGAAGACTGTGGCACGCATTTTGAAACACTTCTACTGGCCAGGTATCTTCAGGGATGTTTCCTGGTATTGTAAGTCTTGTCACACCTGTCAAGTTGTGGGGAAGTGTAATCAGACCGAAAAGGTTGCACCTCTAGTTCCCATTCCTCCTTTTGAGGCGCCTTTCACCCGTGTGTTGGTGGATATTGTGGGCCCTCTTCCTAAGACTTCTTCAGGATTTTCTTATGTGTTGACCATGATTGATATGGCTACTCGTTATCCTGAAGCCATTCCACTTAGAAACATCTCAGCAAAGAACGTGGTTAAGGAAATGCTAGGGTTCTTCACAAAGTTTGGTCTGCCCAAGGAGGTACAGTCAGACCGGGGAAGTAATTTCATATCAAATGTTTTCAAGCAGTCTCTGAAAGAGTTGGGCATCTCCCAGATCACGTCTTCAGCTTACCATCCCCAGACCCAAGGAGCGTTGGAGAGATATCATCAAACACTCAAATCGATGCTCAAGAAATACTGTTTGGAACATCAGAAAGACTGGGATAAAGGTCTTCCATTCGTTGTGTTTGCTGCAAGAGAATCTCCAAATGAATCACTGGGCTTCTCACCTTTTGAACTACTGTTTGGCCATGAAGTAAGAGGACCCCTTAAGCTACTCAAGGAATGCTGGCTGTCGGAGGAAGATGACGTCAACCTGCTGGAGTATGTGAAGAATTTCAAAGAACGGCTGTCCACTGCTTTACAGCTGGCGAGAGAGAATTTAGGAGCTGCTCAGGAGAAGATGAAGACTTGGTATGATAAGAAGTCCAGGTTACGCCACTTTCAGCCAGGAGATCAGGTTTTGATTCTGCTACCAGTTCATGGGCAACCTCTTCAAGCCAAGTTTAGTGGTCCTTATTTCGTGGAGAAGAAACTCAGTGATGTCAACTATGTCATCGCCACACCAGATCGTAGAAAGAGCAAGCAACTATGTCACATCAACATGCTAAAGTTATATCACAGGCGGCACGAAAATAATCCAGTCTGCACTGTAGCTGTTCCACCCGAGTCTGCAAGTGAAGCTCTCCCATGCAGTATGAGCCTGAGTGATAGTTTGGGGAAGAATCCTGATATCATGAATGATCTCCAGACTAAGCTTTCTCATCTACCACCCAAGGAAAGGCAGGAGTTTTCGGCATTACTGCAGGAGTACCCGCAAGTGTTCCGTGCCACTCCAGGAAGAACCACTGTGTTGATGCATGATGTCGATGTTGGAGACGCAAAGCCAATTAAATTGCCTCCTTACCGTGTGAACCCAGTGAAAGTTCCTCTCATCCAGAAGGAGCTTGGCTACCTGTTGGACCACAAGATGATTGAGCCCTGTCAGAGCGAGTGGAGTTCTCCTGTCACTCTAGTCCCTAAGCCAGGTGGGTCACAGAGGCTTTGCATCGACTACAGACGTGTTAATCAGATAACCAAAACAGACACTTACCCTCTCCCTCGTGTGGAAGATTGCATAGACAAGATCGGAAAGGCTAGGTACATAAGTAAGTTTGATTTGTTAAAGGGATACTGGCAAGTACCTATGACTGAACGTGCTAGGGAGATCTCATGTTTTGTAACATTAGGAGGGACATTTGCATGTTCTGTAACGCCATGTACAGATTGTTTTAGAGTAATAAGAAATTTCCTTTGTAAATTTCTTTTTTCTTTGTGGGGAGGTGTTACATAGCCTATGATTTCATCATCCTTTGTGTAAATTTAACGCACAGTTGCTGCATGTTTGATCACGAGCGTGTTCTGCCTCAGTCCCCCCCTTCTACCGTTATAGTAGAGTAAGTCGTTCTCTCTGTTGTCCAGAGCGGGATTGTGAACTCTATGTCCCCATGGCTTCATTTGCGCGTCCTTATTACAAGTTGTATCAAGCTCTTCTGGCTCCTATATAATGAGCTCAGTCTCTGCATCATTGCCACTTAGATCTGCTCCTCATTTTGTTCACATCTCTGTCCTCCCCTGTACAGATATTATTATTGTGAGTGCTCAAGAAATCTCCAACCATCTAGCAGCTGTGTGTAATTTGAGTATAACTGTTGTTGCATTTTTTCTTGTACTGTATAGCATAAGTTTAATTTGTAGGCCTGGTGAAGTTTTTGTAATTCATGTAGGGTTCTTTATGTCAGTCATTTTTTATAACAGTTTGTATCTGTAATTATTTATCTGGCATTCACTGAGTATTATCTGGTATCTCATTTTATCAGGGCTGACTTAGATAAATTTACTCTTGCTAATTTCGTGTTAATAGAGGCTATTGCAGTTAACCATATATTTAACCTGTTTATTTGCCATTACATTGTCCTTATGAGTCCTGAATGTTTTGTTGTTAATTTAAGCATTAAACTTTAACTTGTAATTTTACCTAACTCTTTTGTTTTGAACCTGGAACTTTACGGGACAGTAGTGACTCTTCGTATTCTCACTTAAAGTGTACATTATCTTTCTCTGTTCCGTAACACCATCCACTCATTTAAGTAAGCTGTGAGACGATCAAGGAACTGAACAGCTGTCTCCTTGTCTTGGAGACGAGCTCGCATGAACTGAACTTTGGCGTCGTCTACTGTGAGACCATACGCCTTAATGAGTGCAGCTTTCATCATCTCATATGTGAGATTGTCTCCACGAATTCTGTGGAGAATATCGAGGGCAGGGCCCTCAAATAGGCTAAGAAACTGGATCCGCTTAGCTGCCTCATCCAGTTGATACATGTCTGCCATGTCCTCAAAACGAGCTATGTACGGCTCGATTCGCTCGCTTTCCTTGTATGAAGGAAGCTTGATGCGTGGGGTCGCCAGGACATGTGCAGGAAGAACGCTCGTGGAGCTTGGACCAACTGCACCAGATGTATCTGAAGCCAAGGAATCTCGCTTGAGCTTCAGCACTTCAAGTTCATGTTTTTCTCGTGCTTCTCGCTCGGCACGTTCGTGTTCTCGTTGTTCCCGCTCGTATTCGCGCTGTTCTCGCTCGTGTTCGCGCTGTTGTCGCTCTTTTTCTAACTCGAGCTCGCGTTGTTTCTGCTCGTGTTCGCGCTGTTCTCGCTCGTATTCACGCTGTTCTCGCTCGTATTCGCGCTGAATCTTACGCTCTTCACGGGCATCATTCTCGCGCTGCTGCTCCTGATTATGCCGTGAGAGTATATACTCTTTAATTTCGGTTGGGTCCGAAAGACCCATTTCTTTGGCTTCCCGTAAAAATACAGTAGTAGCCATTTCGCTAATTTATTAAGCAAACCGAAATTGAGTACTGACTGCTTAGCGACGAATACTAATAAACAAAAGTAAAGAGTACAGACACAAGCTAGTGGTGACCAGTCTTATCCAGTTAACTGGCAAAGAATAAATCAAAAATGTAAATGACTGGGAAGACTCAATAATAAACACATTGGTACGGCGACTTCCCAGAAGCGAATAAAATTGTCTGGCGTTACCAAAAATAAACTAGAGTTAAGTATTCTATTGATTAATAAAGCAAAATTCACTTGCTAAATTAAGGGTAAACACCAGTAAGCTTGTGCCTATAAACTTTAATGATAAATACCTAAATATGAATGAGTGAGCACTATCTCGTGAATAGCTTTAGAGCTAGGAGTTAATATCCTGGCAGGGTCGCCAATTGTCACGGGGTTTTTATAATATCACGGTAATTTTGATATAAATGCTTAAATATTATTTAAATTGATAATAATATTCAATAATATTGAAGAGCAGAGACAATGATTGTCTTGCTACATCAAGCAACGATTACTTTACGCTGGCTTAGCACGATTCTCTGAGAACGAGAATTTATAAACTTCCTCAACAGTACACAGCAGAGACTAATTACTCACAATTGCTGAATTACTGTACTGTTAGCCTCTGGAGAAAGTTACATCACCCCTGACAATAAATAACTAATACTAATAATAATAACATCAGGTTCTTGCTGATGCATTAACTCCTGGCACAACGGATTTTAAGTTAATACAACAAGACTGGTCTAAGTACCAGTTATGAATCGTAAATGTTTATGCAAGCTAAGGAGCTATATGGAAAATAAGCTTAATTTGGATTAAATGAAACAAGTGTTTACTTACATTAAGCTCAAGAAAGGAACTGTTAAATTTATTAATCACAAAAAATAAATTTAACGTTACAATTCAAATCAATTAAATGAGACGCACTCGCTCACTCACACAGAAGCTAAATACTTACGCCTAGGAAAAACACCTTAACTAAACTCTTAAAACTAGGAAATACACAAAAGAAATACCAGTCGATGAATGCTTTGTATCACCCAGGGGGTGGGAGTTTGAAGAAACTGATACTCTGTGGAGCTTGGGATGCTAGCTGACCTCTCTTCACTTCTGAGCACAGGACCTCTCTCCGTCAAAGCCACCACTAGACTGAATTCAAATAATGTACAGGCAGGACGCACAAGCTGCCAGAAGGCGTGGCTAACGGTTTAGGCAAGCAGAGGTGAACGATAAAGAAACAATAGTATCGCTCAGTAGCGCACTTAGTGACGTGCATCAAATCGGTCACCCCTGAAAACGGTGACGAATGATTTGAAAAGTATACCCCGAAATGGAGAGAGAAACGGTTAACTGAGCGATACACAGTGAGTTTTCCACTAATAGTTCGTGGCTTCTCACAAAAAGGAAATGTCGCGAATTGATTCGTGACAAATTCCTCTCTCTCTCTCTCTCTCTCTCTCTCTCTCTCTCTCTAATTTATTAAACACTAATACTGCATAACAGCCAGATAAAAAAGGAAAGGCATCATCATAGTGAAGGGGTTAGGTAATTGACGACATCATCTGCAGTCTTGGTATTATGGTTAGCTAGAGCTTCACAAATGCTTACTCTGATGATGCTGTGCAGTGACTAAATTTCCACAAACCCGTGGCTTTCAACTCTCCAGGTGGGAGGTCAGTGGGGTGAGAGCTTAAAAGTCAAGTTGCCTGGCGGGGATATAGTATAACATTAACCCCTCCCCATCCCTCTCTCCCTGTACTTCGTCGTCACCTGGCGCACCAGGCAGGTCCCCTTCTACAGTAACTCCTACCGGATACTTAGGATTAATAAGTTCATATTCTCGGGATTCACAGCTCAGGAGGAGGGAGGATTGGCTCTGCTGATGTACCCGTTGAAAGTAGTTAATGTAAAGTTGTGGACAGTAATTTCGACCCACTTTTTAGTTGATCAATTATAAATATCTTATATAATACTGTATTTTGAAAGGTTTGTTGGGTTCCTATGAACACATTACTAAAGTCTGAAACTCATGACTCACTCTCTCGTTATTTATAACAAAGAACCTGACTGACATAATATCCACAACTGTACATCAGTGACTTTGCATCACTTTAACTTTTATACTTTAACTCTTGTAAGCGGCAAAAAATGATCACAGCTTACCTGCAAAAAATAAAATTACATAATTTATAATAGCTACAACGTCATTACTTCCACAAAAAATGTATATACCTCCCTTGAACAACAGTACAGATAATAATGGGCAACAACTGAAACAGTCAAGAACATAATGAACAGACAAACTGCAAACTTCAGCCCTGATGACTAACATCCATAAGTATGTGTTGTATGTACTGCATGTACAAGTAATTTATGTATGTATGTATGTATGTATGTATGTACCAAGTTGATACTGTAGGTGTGTGATGCATGTATGTATGTACGCTATGTACTGTATGTACGTATGTCTATCTATCTATCTATATACCTAGGCTGCTTCTCCCAAGGAAAGGGAGGTAGCCGAGACAGGACGACACACTCCCCATTTACTCATCCATTCAAACACATTCATTCGCATCTTAGCCCCAAAGGGGAGAAGGGACAGATCCTCACCGCACCACACCGCACAAGGGTCAACTGCGCAGTGCAATCAGTGACATCCGCAGCAGGGCCCGACAGCAGAGCTGGTTTACCCCTGCCACATCATAATAGACCCATCCCCTTACCCGCACATAACCTGACTAGCTGATCAGAACAAATGCGGGAGAATATCCCCTCAGGGCTGCATCATCATTTATTCATTCACAATTTCTCTCCATTTATTTCTGCCACGCACAGCCACTCTTCCTTCCTCAACAGACATCCCTCTCGCATCCAGCGCTCTCTTCACACTGTCTATTCATCCTATTCGTGGTCTCCCTCTCAGCCTTACACCTCTCACATCAGATCTAGTTATCTTTTTCACCAATCGCTCATTATCCATTCTCTCCATATGCCCAAACCATCGCAACACCCTCTGCTCAACTCTACCAGCCATCTCCCGGACAACTACAGTTCTCCTTCGCACTTCATCATTTCGCAGTCGATCCATACTCATCACTCCACACATACTCCTCGGACACCTCATCTCCATTACATTCAAACTTTTCCTCTCTGCTAGCAACATGTGACCCTAAATATTTAAAACACTCTACCTCCTCAAGCAACTCACCATTCAAAATTATATTCATCCCCCTACCATCTACCAACCTCGTACACTTCATCACTTAAATCTTATTCTCATTTACTTTCAATTTCCTCCTTTCAGACACCCTTCCAAACTCCTCTACCAACTGTCTCAATCTCTCCTCTGAATCAGCCACCAGTGCAGTATCATCTGCAAACAGCAGCTGCTTCAGATTCCACTCTCCACTATCAACATTCACCAGACTCAGACCTCCACCTACAACTCTTGCATTCACCTCCCTTACAACACCATCCACATATTAAACAACCAAGGCGACATCACACAGCCCTGTCGCAGCCCCATTCTCACGGGAAACCAATCACTCAAAGCATTTGCCACTCTTACACACGTTCTACTATTTACATAAAAACTTTTCACCCCTTTTAGTAGCCTACCATCAAGTCCATACAATCTTTACACAATATATACTTGGTACGTATGTACCAAGTACATATTGTATGTGTGTATTGCATGTATGTATGTATGTATGTATCAGGTATTTTAACACTAAGGATTCTGTAACTCATTCCCAGAGAATTAAAATCATCTGGTGTTAGCGGGAACAGAATACTTGAGGTGTCCCGACCATTGGTGTCACCGAGTCAGCACATTAAATGCACCAAAATTTTAGAACAAATATCGCACAGGTCCAGTTGTCACCGAATGTAGGAGTTTTAGTACTTATTTGTTGACAGTCATTCAGGGCTGCAGAAAGTAGTGCAAAGCCTCCGTATGCGTGCACACACATATATGAAAAGATATGACAAATATGCCCCATCCAGTGGAGTTCAATTTGGTAGGAATAGTGTGTTGCTGTCATAGTCAATTAAGCAGCACCCAGTTGAGTCTCAACTGGCAGGTATAATCGGTTGTTGTAATTGAGAGGAATAGTTTGTTGTTATGTTCAATTATGTCGCATCCAGTTGAGTCCAAACTGGAAGGTATAACTGGTATCTGTTATAGTCGATTTTAATTTCCTACAGAGGCAGGGGGGATCCCGTGAGCACCCTCTGCCCGTCGACGGCCCTGGGATACTGTTGTACCCGTAGCTGTATCAAATATTTCTCATGTAAGACTGTGTACGGTACTTTTTCTGTCAGATGTTTGAAGGAGTTATAATGATGATACTTTTTCTTTTAATGTCTTACGTAATTCTTTCGAAAAATCCTTGACTGAGAAAGTTTCTTGTGATCTGTTGGATTCTTGTATTAATGTATTCCAAATTTGTACCTGGCTTTGCGACCCGTTGCAAATGAGACATGTATAGCCTACACCACACGCTGGAACTCAAGGTGTGTTTCCCGACAAATTTGGATATAATGCAATTTCAAAATTATAATAATCTCTTATCACAGATTTTTGTTGATATAATTTTGTTTTCTGTTTTGATGTTAATTTCCCAAAACTTGCTTGGCAGTTGTCAGTATTTTCTTTATTTAATACTAGTGCTTCCGGATATTTCTTTTATCTTTTTAATACTAGTGCTTCCGGATATTACTTTTATCTTTTCATTAATTTCTCCATCATTGTTTATGGATATTAAATCGTCAATGAATCGTCTAGTTTTGTTAAATTTCTTCGCTACTAAATATTGAACTTTTGACATTTGTTCCATCCATTTGAATTCACAACTCTATACATCTGCCACACACACACACGCACACACACACACACACAGAGTGCTGTGGGTGGGCTAGGCACGGCTTGTTTCCACGAAAAAAAAAGGGGGGGAGGGGGACAAAAGTTATAACAAAGGGTGCTGGCTCGCAACCAGAGAAAAAGCAGTTTCAGTGGTAATTATGATGTCTGTGTTATTAATTGCATTCGCTGTGAGCATGTAGGTTTCAGTGTCCTGCTGTGTAGTGGGGCCTGTAGTGTTTCGGTTCTCGGTAACCCACAGAGAAAGAGAAGCCATTCTCTTGCTGAATATAACTGGCCGAAGATAGCTATAGTAACTTCACAATTTTTTACATATAAGTCAACCCCTTCAGTTCAAGAAATTTTTATCAAATTTTTGCTATTACTCGATGATTTAATTCACCTTCGGAGAACCCCCTATACCCGCCGTTAGGTGACTTGTTTCTTAAGCTCCGCCCCTCCTCACCCACTCACCGGGCGGTGGGTGAGGAGGGGCGGGGCTTAAGAGACAGGTTGTCTGGCAACGGGTTTAGAGAGGGATTACAGTAATTGACGACAGCAGTTTGAAAAGCTGTTTCCATTTCGAAAACTCTATTCGAAGCTGAATAAAATCATCTACTTGCAGGAAGGATAGAATAATAATGACATCCCTAAAGAAATTAGCAAACACATGATCGGCACCACACTACTACTTAGTTCCAGCTTATGCCAGATAATCATAATAACATAAGAAGAATCATAGGAGTCTAACACTGATAATGTTTATCATCGGCATAGCTTGGATTCGATTCCAGCTAACATCAGATTATTTTTTTCACGAGTGATTCGTATAAGCCTGAGTGTGCTAATGTGCTGATAACCAACTTATAGTTTTCTGGAAAAAAAAAAATTTCTCCCTTGCATTAGATTGCCAAAAATTACTGCACTGTGATGTATATGAAGGTTTATGTTAATGTAAATACTGCTACTACTGTTTCAAAATACAGAAAAAGTTTTTATGTCATATTTTGGACCTTGATATATATATACCTCACATTTACCTTCACACCATCAGACTCCTATGACTCACTCTCAGTTAAATAAAATCGTCTTGTGTTTGCCGAAAAATCATTCTTTACCATAGGTATCATGACCAAGAATAAGTCCAAGTGAGAATATTAAAACTGTTTCCTGTAACTCACTCACAGTTGAAAAAATGATATAATAATAGGGGAAAACCACATTCGAGAAGTCGTGGTCATTATGTCAGTCCTATTTACTGAGAGGTGTGGGGGAGTTACTCTTGCTATCCAGAAGAAGATAAGAAGAGGTTAACCAATCTTTCATCTACACCTTGCAGCTCGAAATTCTATACCGGATGAGGTAAAATTTCAAAAAAAAAAAAAAAAAAAAAAAAAAAAAAAACGATAGAAATGAAGTGTGTGTGTGTGTGTGTGTGTGTGTGTGTGTGTTCTCGTAGTAACCTGTGTAAAAATACAATACTGTAGAAGGAGCCAGGAAAACATTAAAATAAGCTTGGTAGTAAAAGGTAAGATTGCTACGAGAGCCTTGGACTGCCTTGCTATGAGGGGATGAGGCGTATTTTCACTTGTTAACCCGTCACGTCCCGAGGTTTTCCGCACCTATGACATCCCCCAGTCCCGAGCCTTTTTGGAAAAATTTTTTTTTTTGCTAAAACTTCCGCTTAGGTCGAGAAACGAAGGAAAATTACAAAGAGAGTGGTTCCCGCGGTCTATAAGTGGTCCGTACAGGTGCGGTTCCCCCCCGCAGGTATGGTGTTCTCTAATGGGCTGGATATGCGTTTACGTTTTCTATGGTAAGGAATAATGGGAGAAACAACATACAACACCTCTATATTTATTGAATTTGAACTAATAAACAATAAAAGTAACAATATAATGGATTTCAGACACATATATATGAAAAATAAGCATTGTACCATCGCGCGAGCATAGCGAGTTTGGTCCGAGTCATAACATGCTATATGCTAAGTTTCTGGTATGAGTCAACCTATCATTTTTTCTACTTGTATACTTCTGTTTCAATGACATTTTACCAATTACAACTGTTTGTAAGTGTTTTCAGATGTTTTCATTCATTATGATGACATGCAGCATAAGTATAGCGCACATCAGCATAGTAAGCGCACTCGCTATGACTCGTATTTCAACATACCAAATTGTTTTATCACTTTCCAATTATTTTCCCCTTTACATAGAACCTTTCCTCCACCACTGTAAAGGTTTTCAATTATTTTCATTCATTACGAGGGCATTTAGCGATATGCTAGCGCATATTCACGTAGCAACCACGATCTCAAACACTCGTGTTTCATCATCTACTTTATTTATTCACTCCAATTATAATTTCCCACTTACATTACACACGTTTACACCCCTATAATGCACTGTACATACTTACTGCCATTATTTATTCAAGTGAGCATGAGAATATCGCCTGAAAATACCCTCACAAGGAATGTTTCGACAAACATAATACTCACACACTTATATACTAATTCACTCACACACTTATATACTAATTATTCACTTTATCACTTGCTGACTTTTATTTTGACTAATACGTGCCTTATTCATTCAACTGAGCGTCAGGAAATCTTATCTTTATACACACGCTATGAATATTTGACTTAGAATATATATCATCACATAATATAAGTTCAAATTATTGTATGTTCATTCATTCATTCATTGCCAGACGCCATGTATCCCAAACGGGGTGGTCAAGGGCTTAGAGTTAATTGTTTTACAGGGAGGGGCACTAATCCTCCACCAACCCCACTTGACACGTAGGGATGCCAACAGCATCTGGTGTTCCCAGGCGGTCACCCATCCAAGTACTAACCAGACCCAACGTTGCTTAACTTCGCTGATCGGACGGGAAGCGGTGTACTCAACGTGGCAGGAATGGCCATGCCACGTTGAGTACACCGCTTCCCGTCCGATCAGCGAAGTTAAGCAACGTTGGGTCTGGTTAGTACTTGGATGGGTGACCGCCTGGGAACACCAGATGCTGTTGGCATCCCTACGTGTCAAGTGGGGTTGGTGGAGGATTAGTGCCCCTCCCTGTAAAACAATTAACTCTAAGCCCTTGACCACCCCGTTTGGGATACATGGCGTCTGGCAATGAATGAATGAACATACAATAATTTGAACATATTATACCCATAAGAATGTCCCATAATAATAATTATATAATTACGGGCCGTATTTATTGCACTGAGCGACAGAATATCGCATCATAAAACCCTCTCCATGTACGTTTCAACTTAGGGCAAATTTATATACTTACACACAATGTTTTCACTTATGTTCCACCCGTATGCACTTTATACTAATATCTGGAGATCAACTTGACTGATAATTTCACTGAGCATCTGTCTGTCGTATTTACCTCATAATTTCAGCATCCTTTCGCATTCACACCATACTAAAATTGCATCAACGTGTGATATTCACTAAAACATGGGTGGATACAGAGACCCACGTCACACTGCACGCACTCATAGCGGGTGTCCTTCCTCTGTGTCGTGAGTCTCACCTGGGAATTACTGCACACGTGACACCTGCGTTGGGGCCTAGGTCTGTTTGGCTGGGGAGGGATAGGAGTGGGGAAATGGCAGCCGGATATTCTCTGGGGAGTTTGGGCAATAGGGGCAGTGCGGGTGCGATGTTGGGGCCTTTCAACAGCATACTTTGCAAAGATTTCTCTTGTGAGCTCCCTCACAAACCCTTCAAATGTTTCCTGAACTCCTGTGGTCATGGCGTGAAGGTGGTGGCAATTCAAAGCAGTGATATCTAGTAAGTGAAAGAACAGTTTTTTATACCACTTCATCGTTGTCCTGGCACACTCTACCGTCGATATCATGGAGTGTGACTGGTCCACGAGGCGCATGTTTATATTGTAATCCATAACACACTCGGGTTTCCAAACACGACGCCTGCTCTCGCTACGGTAATCTACTGAATCAGTACGGTGCATCAAGGGGCGGTGAACCGTGGACAAGAGGCTTACTTCTCTGTTGTGGTTCCACATTGTGGCAAGGATGTTGTTGGCTTTGAAGAAGACAACCTCACTCCTTGCAAGTTTCCGCCCTACCTTGGCCATGTGACGCCGGTTCACCTTTATGGTTCCACAGACTCCCGTTTCATGTGTGTGAAGATAACGAGCGAGAAGAGGGCTAGTGTACCAATTGTCGAGGTAGAGAACGTGACCGCGATGAAGGTAGTCTTGTATCATCGTCTTTACCACTGCTCCCGACAGTCCAATACTTCGATCTTCTATTATGTCTGTCTGTGCACCGGTGTACAAGACTATGTCTTGCACGTATCCAGTCCTACAGTCACACATAACAAAGATCTTGAACCCAAAACGGTGCCTTTTGCTGGGTATATACTGTCTGAATGAAATATTGCCTCTCCACAACACGAGACTCTCGTCTATGACGAGATCTCTATAGGGATAGAATGAGGAACGAAAGGTTTGCCTGAGGTGATCAAATACCAACCGAATTCGCCTCATTTTATCAGTGTTGTTTGCATTTGCAATGTCATGAGCATCATAAAAATGGAGGCGACTTAGAATTTGTTGAAACCGATTACGGCTCATCACTTGACCAAATATGGGGGTAAACATAACAGGGTCCCTAGTCCAGTAAGCAGAAATTCTATTCTTTCTTATAATACCCATCAAAAGGACCAGGGCAAAAAATAAGAACATTTCTGGAAGGGAGATAGGGTAATCATAGATCATAGAATGCCTACTCCTTGTTCCCAATCTTTCACTCTCTAGGCGCTGGGCGCTTGCAAACAGGTTTGTTTGGTGTGCAATCTGCTCAACAAATGCCTCACTGAAAAACAGGTGGAAAAAATCCAACCTGGTGGAATTACAGTGAATTCCTGGTGCAATGCAGCCAGATCGCCCTTGCTCAGTGAAGGGGTTGTTACGGCTATAATTATTACTCCTCCGCCTCATCCCTCGTGAACTCCCATCTTTTGACTGAAGTCAAGCACTCGTCCACCTCACGCTACCAGCGCTCCATCTGTTGACTGGATTTGATACTACTAGTTTCCCAACATGTCACCTGACTTTCCCTCCCTTTTTCTGTGTGAAGCGAGGTTGCCTGATTATCTGGTTTCCCGCGCAAGTTCAGTTCACACTCATCCTCTGCCCTGGGAATATCTTAGTGAACCACTCCTGACCTTTACCTGGAAGCCTGTGTTATAGGGAACCCATCTTCAACGCCTTCTTTTGCTGTAAACCATGAGTATCAGTTTTCTCCTTGCATTAGTTCATTAATCTTCTGATGGTGAATGGCTTTAGGTATTTATATTGTTTTTTTTCTTAGGTTTAGTTAGGTTTAGGGTTGTAATTATTGTATGTTTAGTTTGTTAAATTAAATGAATAATCAACCAAATCATTATCAATCTACCCTGTAGTTTGTCTAGTTGCATAGTGTTCATGATCCTTCTCTTTTCTTATTGCTTTCCATGGGTCTTCATAGGGTAGATAGTTAAATACTCCCCATGGATCTTAATAAATGGCGACCGTGACAGGACCTATTTCAGCTAGACAGACATTTACAGTAATGGTGTTTTGAGGGGTTGCTGTTGCTTGTTCCCATAGATTTTAAATTTTCCTTGATGTATTTAGCATTTTGGTATTAGTGTGAAACTTGTTTCCATTCGATTTAAAATCCTTGATGCAATAAACATTTTGGTATTTGTGTGAACTTGTCAGCACATAGGTTTATAGGTTCAGGAGTCTTCATAGAACTTATCTTTCATTTTTAACGAAATACAGGGTCGTTATATGTTCTATCAAATGTGGGGAATATATCCGGATCGTTTATAATGCCGTATCCCACGCTCCAGTGAGGTCTACATCTGCTAGTTGCGATAGGGCAAGTGGCTAGTTTGATACACTCACTCTTCCAAGTCCCAGATTATTCAAGAATCAAAGTTGTTTTGTCTTATCCTATAATCAGGGGTAATCCGGATCATGCTAAAAGCCGTCATCCTCTGCTCTTAATCATAGACAACGACTTTCGTAAGTTAATATTTTGGTCAAGGCTCTGGAAGTTTCCAGGACTTCAAAGAGTTTTCTTCCTGTAATCTGTGTCTAAAATATAACTTACCATAATTTTCTCATACATTTTAATCATGTTTGACCTTCAAAAATTTGTTGAAAATCCTAGCCATGAGCAATTAAAAGACTTAAAGAAAGATGAGTGGAAAAGCATTGCTACCTACTTCCAAATAGAAATTGAATCTCGTATGACAAAAGAGGTCTTAAAAAAACACAATTATAGAGTCTTTAGTTCAAAGGGAAGTCCTGGGGACAGAGGCTATTGATGTTTTGACTCCTATGAGTTATTCCTTTCCTACTAGGGTTGATAATCCTTATTCAACTCATACTAAACAAGGACACAGTGACCCAGTGGAGATGGAAAGATTAAGATTAGAATATCAGCTTAAGATAGAACAATTAGCTCAAGAAGAGAGAATGAAAACAGAACAATTAGCTCAAGAAAAGATAATGAGAACAGAACAATTAGCTCAAGAAGAAAGAATGAGAACAGAACAATTAGCTCAAGAAGAGAGAGTAAAAATGAAAGAATTACAAATAAGAGAGCTTGAAGCAAATGCAAATTCAAACCTTAGGGAAAAGGAAATTGAATTGAGAGAGAAATTAACTGCGTTTAAACCACACAAGGAAGCTGCTTTATTGCCTCAGTTTGATGAGAATGATGTGGATGGATTTTTAAACACATTTGAGCACATTGCCAAGAAAATGAGTGGCCTGAACAACACTGGATATCAGTCTTGGTCCCAAAGCTGATCGGAAAAGCTCAGAGAGTTTATAATAGTTTTGATGATAAAAATGATTATAATGGTTTAAAGACTAGTATTCTTCGTGCATATTCAATTTCTCCTGATGGATATCGACAGAAGTTCAGAAAACATGTAAAATCAATTTCTCATACTTATGTGGAGTTTGCAAATGATAAATTAAGACAGTTTAAGAAATGGCTTGAAACAACTAACACCTCAACATTTTCAGACCTGGTTAATCTCATGGTTTTGGAAGAGTGGAAGAGTAAGTTGCCATTCACCATCCTGAAGCATGTGGAGGAGCAAGGACAGAGGGATCTCATGAAAGCAGCGGAGTTGGCTGACGCCTATGATTTATTGATGGGATCTCTAAATAACAGGAGTGGTTCCATCTCAGGTGTTAAGTACTCCTCTGGTGTAAGCTCCGGTATGGTGGGTGGTAAGCAGAGCTCTTCACACTTGATGCCTTGGACTCAAAATATCTCCAATATATCCTGTAGTTATTGCAAAAAGCCAGGTCATTCTATCCAGTCCTGCAAACACCCTAATTGTAAAACTTCAAAAAACATGTTTAACCCCAAAGAAAAATCTCCTCATGAAATTGAAAAGCCAGTAGTGACTTATGATTCAAATAAGCCTCATCAGAATTCCTTCCTTCCTTTTATGTTTCAGGGTACAGTCTCACTGAATAAAGATGATGAGTCATATCCCATTACTATCTTGAGAGATACTGGAGCATCTCAATCAATTTTGGTCAGAAATGCTATTCCTTGTGTATCTAGTGCCTTCACTGGGGAGAAGGTGATTTTGTCTGACCTTTCATCTAATCCCTCCTATCCCTTAGCTGAAGTTTATCTCCAGTGTGACCTTTTATCTGGAAATGTTAAAGTAGCTGTCAGAGAAGACCCTTTGCCAGTCAAGGGATCTCATCTGCTATTGGGAAATGATTTGGCAGGAGAACTCATTGTGCCTATGGTTTCAGTGGTTGAAAACCCTTTAACTGAGAGCCCAACTGAGATTCTAGATACTGTTGCTCCCCACTTATTTCCCTCCTGTGTTGTAACTAGGTCACAGAAGGCTAAAAAGAACAAAATCAATCCATTACCACCACCTGCTCCCAAGGAATATCTGCTGGATCAGACTATCTCAAAAGAAAACCTAATTAAAGCTCAGAAGGCTGATCCATCACTTGCTACCCTGAGACATGCTGCAGTCGAAGGTAAAGACCTAAATACATTGCCTTGTTTTTACTTCCATGATGGCGTTTTGATGAGAGCTTATAGACCACCAGAACTAAAACATCTTGATACCTGGTCAGAAATCCACCAAGTTGTGATTCCCAAATCTGTCAGACAATCCATCCTTAAACTGGCTCATGACGGGATAGCTGGTCACCTAGGGGTCTTAAAAACTTACAAAAAAATCCTACAACATTACTATTGGTCAGGTCTTAGAAAGGATGTTTCTACTTTTATAAAAACTTGTCATGTTTGTCAAGTGGCTGGTAAACCTAATGAACAGCTTAAGTCTGCTCCACTCCATGCAATTCCTGTAGTGACAGCACCTTTGAAAAGGTAGTTATTGATTGTGTGGGACCTCTACCTAGGACAAAGAAAGGTAACCAGTACTTATTTACTATCATGGATACTGCAACAAGATACCCTGAAGTCTATCCCCTCAGAAATATCACCTCTAAAACTATAATGAAATCCCTGCTTCATTTGTTCACTGCATTTGGCATCCCTAAAGAAATCCAATCGGATCAAGGGACGAATTTTACCAGTAGGCTTTTCAAAAAAGTTATGGAGGAACTAGAGGTTAAACATGTCACTTCCTCGGCTTATCACCCACAATCCCAGGGCTGTTTAGAAAGGTTCCACCAGACCTTTAAATCAATGTTGAAAAAGTATTGCTTGGAAAACCACAAGGAATGGGATGAAGGCATAGACTTTCTTCTTTTTGCTATAAGGGAGTGTCCTCAGGAGTCTTTAGGATATTCTCCATTTGAGGTATTATATGGACGACAAATAAGGGGTCCCTTGAAGCTTCTGAAAGATCAGTGGTTTAACAGCACTACTCAAGAAAGTCCATCTGTATCTCACTATATTGATAATTTAAGATCTAGATTATCAGAAGTCAGAACGATTGCTAAAGATACCTTATTAAAGGCTCAGTGTAAAATGGAAAGACTTCAACATCCATCGTCTGTTGCACACAGTTACTCCCCAGGAGACAAGGTCTTGCTCTTTCTTCCCATTCCAGGTAGTCCCCTCAGGAGTAAATTCACTGGCCCATATGTAGTTGCCAAAAAACTATCAAAGTTGAATTATGTAGTACACACCCCAGATAGACGTAAAGACTCTCAACTTGTTCATGTGAATTTAATGAAACCTTATTTTACTAGATGCCCAGAGGAGCACTATGCAGAGAGAAATGAGATGAACCCTGTACTGTTTGTGGGAACGGAGCCAGAGCCAGAGCCAGAGACTTCAGACTTGACAAACCCAGAATTGGACCTACCCCAACCGTCCGGTAACCTACCTAACAGCATGATCATGGAATCTCTATGTGATTACCTATCAAGTTTGACCAACATACAAAAGGATGACCTAGAATTGTTATTGAAGTCTTATCCTGAAGTTACTGCTGATTTACCAGGGTTTTGTGGTCTCTTAAAACATGACATACGGTTGGTTAGCGATGCTACTAGTCCAATTAAACAGCCAGCATATCGTCTTAATCCTTTAAAAATGAAAGTAATGAAAAAGGAAGTTGAATTCTTAACTGCTAATCACCTTGCAGAACCAAGTTTTTCTCCTTGGGCTTCCCCATGCCTTTTAGTTCCAAAACCCGATGGAAGCCACAGGTTCTGTACAGACTATCGTAAAGTCAATAAGGTCACTGTCTCTGACTCTTATCCCCTACCACTCATAGAGGACTTAATAGATTGCATAGGAAACTCCGAATTTATTAGCACAATAGATCTCCAAAAAGGCTATTACCAGATAGGTATGACAGACAGAGCTAAACTAATATCTGCTTTCATAACCCCATTTGGGTTATATCAGTACACTGTAATGCCATTTGGGTTATCTAATGCTCCGGCCACATTCCAGAGGATCATCAACTTCATCACACAGGATTTGGTTGGGACTTCAGCTTATCTGGATGACCTTGTGGTGATGGCTGACCAGTGGGACGAACACCTGACACGTCTCCATGCCCTCTTCAACAAACTAAAAGAAGTAGGATTTACCATCAACTTAGCTAAATCTACTTTTGGAGACTCTACAGTAACATATCTTGGACATGTTGTGGGACAGGGGCAAATTCTACCGAAGGAGGCCAATGTGGAAGCAGTTCTAGCGTTCCCAACTCCAACCACCAGAAAGGAAGTCATGAGGTTTTTGGGGATGGCCGGTTTCTATCGTCGTTTTGTAAGAACTTCTCCAGTGTTGCAGCTCCACTGACTGATCTCACCGCACTTCGAACCCCCTCAAGTGGACCTCTGCCTGCGAGACTGCCTTTCAACGTCTGAAAACTTTTCTTGCCAGCAGACCTGTCCTCAGAACTCCTGACCACTCGCAACCTTTCCATCTTCATATCGATGCTAGTGGAGTTGGGGTTGGTGCTGTTTTGCTGCAAACCAACCCAGTGAGTGGTGTTCTCCATCCTATTGCCTACTATTCGTCGAAGCTGAAAGGACATCAACGGGGCTACTCCACAATTGAGAAAGAGGCTCTAGCTCTCGTGCTAGCAATCAAGAAGTTCGAGTGCTATCTTCGCCACCATCCTCATCCTACTACTGTCTTTACGGACCACAATCCTCTTGTATTTCTCCAGACTATGAAGAATTCCAATCAACGGATTCTACGATGGGCCCTGCTTGTTCAGCCATTTAATCTTCAAGTTCAGCATATAAGGGGTGTTGACAACATTCTCACGGATACCCTGTCGAGACATCCCATCAAGGCTACAGAGTAATCTACCTCCTTCGTGCTTCCACTGCGTAGGTCTTTGTGGGGGAGGTGTTACGGCTATAATTATTACTCCTCCGCCTCATCCCTCGTGAACTCCCATCTTTTGACTGAAGTCAAGCACTCGTCCACCTCACGCTACCAGCGCTCCATCTGTTGACTGGATTTGATACTACTAGTTTCCCAACATGTCACCTGACTTTCCCTCCCTTTTTCTGTGTGAAGCGAGGTTGCCTGATTATCTGGTTTCCCGCGCAAGTTCAGTTCACACTCATCCTCTGCCCTGGGAATATCTTAGTGAACCACTCCTGACCTTTACCTGGAAGCCTGTGTTATAGGGAACCCATCTTCAACGCCTTCTTTTGCTGTAAACCATGAGTATCAGTTTTCTCCTTGCATTAGTTCATTAATCTTCTGATGGTGAATGGCTTTAGGTATTTATATTGTTTTTTTCTTAGGTTTAGTTAGGTTTAGGGTTGTAATTATTGTATGTTTAGTTTGTTAAATTAAATGAATAATCAACCAAATCATTATCAATCTACCCTGTAGTTTGTCTAGTTGCATAGTGTTCATGATCCTTCTCTTTTCTTATTGCTTTCCATGGGTCTTCATAGGGTAGATACAGTTAAATACTCCCCATGGATCGTAATAGGGTGAATGAGGGGAGAAAAATCACTCCCATCCTCCCAATCCCACGACACAAATCCCTCGTCCCCATCAGCCCTATCACCGCCTTCGTCTGGGTGGGGAGGAGATCCTGGTTGGGGAGGTGGGGGAGACGGAGTATGGAGGGCTTCCCCACTGTCACTCCTCTTCCCTCTGCCTTTACCCTTTCCCTTTCCCTTACCCTTACGGCCTTGAGGAACATTAGGGGGCTGTGGGGATGAAATAGGAGAATATTGGGGAGCAGAAGACATGCTGGGGAGTGGTTCCTCCCCACTTTCCCCCTCCATTACCACACCACGTGCTCTCTCACGCAACCTAGCTCGACCACGTGTTAGGGGATATTGGGGAGCATAAGACGTGCTTTGGAGTGGTTCCTCCCCACCTTCCCCCTCCCTCACAACCCCACGTGATAAGGAACGCACCCGCACTGGCCCACGTGATCCACTATGCCGCCTCACACTACGTAGGGAGAGCAATGACTCACTCATGTCACTCTCACTTTCCCTAATCCCTGGACTTTCCCTTTCACTCCCCACTCCTTCCACTTGACTTCCTAGCTCCCCAAACAGAATGCTAGGCCCATACCTGCTCATACGACGTGGTGTGCGCTCTGGGCCACGATGTGTAATCACCTCCTGTCCATACCACGTGGCAGCACGTCCCACGGCTCCGTCCTCGTCCTCAAATTCTGGTTCATCATGCTGGGGATAGGGATAGGATATACCACGTGCCTTCTTTGCCTCCTGCCCCTCTCTAGCAGCACGGTAAGTCACGTACTGCCGCTTCCTGGGTGACGGAACTTCCTCATCACTGCTGGTGGTTTCTTCCTCCTCTGGCTGCACATAATCTTTGTCAATCTCCTCGTCATCCAGTGGGGAATCACTGTCGCCGGTAAAGGTGTCCAGGGCGACTTGAATTTCGCTGTCTGAGAGACCTCTCTTAGCCATGTCTGAGCAGGACCGTGGCTACCAGGTGAGTGGACGAGTGGTGGGCTAGCGCGGGTCGCGCGGGGTCGCCGAGTGTCCCCGCCTGGTGGCAGGTAGGGGAAGGTCAGGCGAGGGTTCGTACTGCAAATCAAGCGCGAAATTTGAAAATTGTCGAAATTAAGCACATTGCAATTGCACGACGTACTGGTACGTCACCGGGACTGGCAAATGCAAATCGTTGCAACGTACCCATACGTCGACGGGAAGGGGCGGGTTAAAGTGATGCGGGCCTAAAGGTGCATCAACACGAATTTAAACCTTACGACGTTTTCATGGGCGATTTTTAAGCGTTGGAGAATATTGCGTTAAAGAAGAGGAAGGTGAGTAGGAGAGGTGGGACTGAATATAAACTAGCTGAGGAAAGGTGTGGGATGGGTAAGCTGGGGTTGAAAGGTATGAATCAGTCAGTTAGGTCAGATTACATTACATCAGGATGGGTTAGGTTAGGCTAGATTTAGCTGGCTGGGAAAGACTACAATTATATAACTCGAGGAAGGAAAATTTTGACCGTAACTCTCTACTAACAGCAAAACTACTATAAGGAGAAAACTTACAACACGACAAGAGGTATGACTGATACCCCCACACTACAATCATCAACAACAATTACATCCACCAGTATCACCCATCCACCACAACCACCATGAACAGCAACTACAACCATTAGCCACAACTACCACATCATTGCTACACCCACCACAACTACAACAATCAATTTCACCACCGCCTCGGACCAAAAGTGCAAACATCAACCACAGTTATCCCATCCACCAAAATAATCATCACCAACAATAACCACTACCATGACTACAACCAACATTACAACCACCAACCACAACTACATCACCAGTCAAAACCATGACCACCAACCACCACCACTAGCACTATTAACAAGTACAACCACAAATACAACCACCAATCATATCTACCCTATCAGTCTAGGTCACCACTACTAACAACCACAGTTACTATCATGAACCACTCCTAAAACCATCAACCGCGATCAACACCAAAAAATTGTTACATCAGTCAACCACAATCACTACCAGCAACCAAACCCACCATCACCAAGAATAAGAGGCTGGATGACTCCGTCGCTGATGCCTGTCCAGGATGAAACACAACACCCCATACTATTAAGCCCATTATGGAAGACTGCATCGTACACAATCACATACGCCAACAACACAACATACACTCTTAAAGAGCCCTGTGGGAAAGCCCGGTCTCGGCCATGGCCTTCCTAAGGGACTCGGGGCTGTTCGGCCAGACTGCCTAGGGAACAACTACTACTACTACTACCATCACCAAAACAACCACCAACCAGCACAACAAAAATGACGACTACCAACCACAACTACCACGAATAAATACAACAGTCATTCACTACCATAACTACAATCCACAACTACCACCATCAACCAAAGTCCACCATCACAACAACTTTCAACAACAACTACCAATCAAAACTATATCGATCAACCGCAACTACCATCACAAAATGAATCTACACAACTACATCGACCAATCACAACAGCCAACAACATTTACAACCACAGCTATCACCAACAACAACTACAACCACTACCACAACTACCACCATAAACCACAACCATCCATTACCGAAACCAACAACAGTTACTAACAACAGCTACCACCAACATCTACAGCCATCCTCCACAACTACACACCACTTCTGCAACTACAAATATCGCCATCAACTTCAGTCATCATGCATAACTACCACCAATAACCACAGCTGTCAACCACTGCAGCAGCTACCAACCATAACTCCCATCAACCAACATGTACAACCGACAGCCACAACAGCCAACCACTTTTGCAACTACAATTATCACCGTCAACAACCACACCCACCAACTTCCACTACCACCAACAACTACAGTAACAGGCACTGATCAGCAGTCTACACGTGGTGGCCTGTGCACGGTGAAGCGAAGCAGTTGCAACGTCCATCCGGGAGCCAAACCACCTCATATTTCCATGCACCTCGTCGTGGAAAGGACCATGATCCGATCTTGGCGAGGCGCTGTCTACCACAAGGGGGCGCCCGTTCCCTACACGGTGTATGTACTGTACTGTACCTGTAGGACGGCCCCACAGTTGCTTACCTATGGTCTGCGAGTCTTCTCAACTAGTCATACCGGGGTTAAGCAGCAACAACAATAAACAACAGTAACAACTAGAGGCCCCCCAAGGGGGTAATCACACCAGCCGCGAGCTGATACATATATAGCAAGGATGGACATTGACCTTCACCAACTTTCACCAATTTCAATCTCGCAGAAGATTTTCATCCCAAGTACACCTGTAAAATTTTGTGATGATATCAAGATGAGTAGTTGCAAAGTTATCATGCTAGCAGACACACAGACCTTGACCTTCTTTCACCAATTTCGAACTCGTAGATTTTCATCCCTACTACACACCTGTAAAATTCTGTGATGACATCTTGAACGGTTGCAAAGATATCGAGGTAACAGACACACAGACCTGGACCTACTTTCACCAAATTCGAACTCGTAGAAGATTATCATTCCTACTACACACCTGTAAAATTTTGTGATGATATCTTGAGTGATTGTGAGGTTATCATGCTAAAAGACACACAGGCAGACAAACTGAAAACAGTATCAGCTTCACTACCACGGCTGGTAACAACCACACCCAGAAGCACCATCACAAAGTAAACAGCAACAGAAAACAACACTGATATCTATACTCGCAAATCTTTTCCGGTCTTGCTGCCTACTTTTTGTTTTGCTCCAGGAGAGTTACTGTTTACTCTTACACGTCCCCTCTTTTGTTGACACTACATGTGACATGCTGTGACCGTCTCTCTCTCTCTCTCTCTCTCTCTTTCTCTCTCTCTCTTTGTTTCACTGCATCTGCATGGATCTGTCTACTTTTGTATATGCTTCCGTGTGTACGCGCGTGAGTTCAGATGTGTTTCCGTGTGCGTTTCGTGTACATGATTTGAATAAATATCAATTATATGGGAAACTATTTTCTGCAATCGTGTTTATCTATCTATCTATATACCTAGGCTGCTTCCCCCATGGAAAGGGAGGTAGCCGAGACAGGATGACACACTCTCCATTTACTCATCCATTCAAACACAGTCATTCGCATCTTAGCCCCAAAGGGAAGAAGGGACAGATCCTCACTGCACCACACCACACAAGGGTCAAATGCACAGTGCAATCAGTGACATCCGCAGCAGGGCCCGACAGCAGAGCTGGTTTACCCCTGCCACATCATAATAGACCCATCCCCTTACTCGCACCTGACCTGACTAGCTAATCAGACCAAATGCGGGAGAATATCCCCTCAGGGCTGCGTCATCATTTATTCGTTCATAATTTCTCTCCATTTATTTCTGTCACGCACAGCCACTCTTCCTTGCTCAACAGACACACACCTTGTACACACCTAAATTCTGAACCGTCCCAGTGACTTTGTCAATCATTTAGCTGAAGAAAATAGTCTAGTGTTATCATAAATATAGTGTAAGAAAAGATTAGACGCCTCAGGTATTCTTCGTTCCTTTTTATTTCATATCTGGAGTGCAAAATGGTGACCTCAATTTTCCCACTCAAATTGTCATGAAACTTAGCAGGTCTGTAACAAAATCATCAATTACCGATTATCTTGAACATTTTAAACAGCATCATATTCGAAAACCTGGTATTTATTTTACCTATATTCAGATGATTTTCATTCAGCTTTAACAGCTTCAGTCCCGTGACTTCTTTCTGTTTTCGCTACTACAGTCTAGTCCTTTCGCCTTAACCTGGCCTGGATTTTCGTCCTTTTGCAGCTTTTTCCATGAAGCTTATTGGCAAAAATGATAATACAGTTGTACATCGTTTCCACAGCGCTTCTTCATGACTAGCATCCTATTCTACAGCTAATCTATTGTTACAGCTCTGGTAATTTTAGGCCACGTTATAAGAAAAACCGTATTGCAGATGATTTGACATATCACAGGTTCTTGGGTTAAAAGTGTTAATGGGGAAAGTATCTAACTCTTCCAAATGAAAAGTTTGCCACATTCTTAATTTAAAAAAAAAAAAGTGGTAATATCAAAATTAGATGCCATAGTGGTGAACGAGTTGAAAGAGATTTTTCGAACTGAGAGGTCTTACAGGGCCTTTTTCAACTCCATCCTTAGCAATATTGAATAAAATAATTGAAGAGTCTTCTGGAGATGGCAAGATGAAACTATGTCATCAAAATGAAGGGACTATATTCACCATTAACCCCTTAACCGTGGGGCATCACTTTCGTGACGTTCGGCCACAATGGATCATACCGCAGGGCGTCACTTTTGTGATTCTGTGTTATTTTGAATTATCCCGGCTCTCAAGTGGTGGCTTGTATCATCTATCAGTACTGCCAATGTCCAACACTAGTCAGCCCTCCAATTCTCATCTGTAATCCCATCCATTGTTGACATTTTAGTGATTTTCCCCCCTTTCTGACTCCCCTCCCTACCTCCCCTCCAATACCCTGTCCTCTCACCTCCCATGCCGCGCTGCGCTAAGCAAATTTCCCCTGGATTATTCCACAGATTTCATCTATTGAAATAAGCCCTATGCCCTATACTTATACAAAATAATATATACCAAAAAAAAAATAAGGTAAGTGATAGTGTTATACACCAGGAATTGGCTAATTATCACCTGACAACACCTCACCTGCATTCATTCGCTACATTACCACGGTAAGTTCCCCTTTGAATTATGCCTTGTAATCGATGTCTGTAATAAAAATGTATATCAGAAAGGAAGGGAGAAGCCTAAGTGACACTTACATTCACCTGGAACTACCTATTTCTTTATGTATTGCCGAGATTATCTACCAATAAAAAATTAGCATGTAAGTTAGCAGCTGTCAGCCTCAGTGTCATTGTCAACCCTTGCCTTTTCATATAAGCCGCGGCATTTAGTTCCTTGTCCTCCGCTGTGGTCAAACCATGTTGCACTCGCGCCCCGCCATTTCTGCCGCTTCTGCACCCATTGCAAAGGGCCCCGTGACCTCTACCCCCATAAAAAGTCGTGAGGGAAGCAGGAAAGGACTTAGTGACTCTGCAGTGGCACGTGAACTAGCAGAATTGTCCATGGTGATGATGGATAGTGATTTTGACGATTCGGGTGAATTGTGTGATGAGCCGGGTGAGGTAATCGTGCCAGAAAGTGCTAGTACGAGAGTTTCAGTGTCGGAAGTTATCCCTAGATCCAAGCAAAAGGAGCCGTTAGTGCAGCAAGGGAAGGAATTTGGGAAGGGAGTGAAAAGGCGGTGTGTTAGCCCCAGAACAATGGGCCCACATGACCCAGCCCTCCATGAGTCCCGAGTTGATTCACCTCCCCGTTCCCCAAGCCCCAATTCACTCATTTCTTCCTCTTCGTCTGCTGATTTATCTACGGAGTCTTCGTCGTCGGAGTCACCACCAGCATCAACAGTGAAGGCAGGCCGTAGAGGAAGAGGTAAATCCCGGACTAGTAAAAGTAGAGTTGGTAGTAGAGTAAGGGCTGCTAGTGCTGTACGGCAACCCAGGGTCAGTGCGAGTGACCTTGAACGGGGTAAATCTTCCTCACAGCCACCCACCACCACCACCCACTCTACACCGCCACGACAGGGAATCCTGGACGCCTTCGCGTGGATGGAAGGGTCCGATTTTGTGCCTGAACATTTAGTTTTTGGTGAGAGCTCCTCAGGAGTTCAGCCTGCCTTCACTATTGACGATAATGCTGAGTGTGTGGACTACCTTTTGGCTTTCCTAGATGACGAAGTCATGCAGCACATATGTGATGAGACCAACAGGTATGAATCACAATGTGCTGCAAGTGGTACAGGTGCAGCCAAGATGCAACAGTGGTCCATGCTGGGAGTGCAGGAGCTGTATGTGTTCTTTGCCCTCATGCTTCTCATGCCACACTCCAAGAAGCATGAGTTGGAAGAATACTGGTCCATGGACCCCTTACTACCCTCACCCACCTTCAATAAGTACATGGCCAGAGATCGCTTCCAGAACATCATGGGAAACCTGCACTTTGCCGACAACGATGTACCTTCCCAAACCGACCCACTCTGGAAGATACGGGAGATTCTGAGCAGAATGAAGGATTAGTTTATGTAATTCTTCCACCCCTTTCAGAAGGTTGTCATTGACGAATCCTTGGTTTTGTTCAGAGGACGTCTTCGGTTTGTTCAGTACATTCCAAGCAAACGCCATCGCTTTGCAATTAAGTTCTTTGTACTGTGCGACTGTAAGACAGGGTACATCCTTGACTGCGTCATTTATTCAGCCAGCACTGTCGATTTGGATAAAACACACCCCCTTGGCTTCTCAGGCTGTGTAGTGAAAGTGCTCCTTGAAAAGTATTTTGGTGGGAATCATGTGCTGTATACAGACAACTATTATACAGCACCGAAACTTGCCAAATACCTTTCTGAGCACGGCATTGGCTCCTGCGGCACTGTCAAAAGTAATCGTGCCCACTTCCCTAAATTCACAGAGGCAGGAACCTCGCAGCGAGGAGATGTGCACCTATGCAAGTCCGAGAAGATGCTGGCAATAGGGTGGCATGACAAGAGGGTCGTGCACATGCTCACCACCGTACATAAGGGGGAGATGACAGACAGCGGGAAGGTCGACCGTAGGACAGGCGAGCCTGTGATGAAACCTGATGCTGTGTTGGACTACAATATCAACATGTGGCTGGTGGACAAGTCCAACATGATGATTGGTGAGATCGACTGCCTCAGGAAGAATACTAGGTGGTACAGGAAAGTTTTTCTGCATCTCATAGATATGACGACGCTGAACGCCTTCATCCTGTACAAGATGAAGGTCAAGCCACCCAAGTCCTTCTCCCTGAGGTTGTTCGCCAGGACTTGTGTCCAGCAGCTGCTGGAAAGATATGGTAGGGTGACAGCAGCAACTCCAAGGCGCCATCCAGTAACACTTCCCGACCGACTTGAGCAAAGGGCGTATATGGATCGGCACAGACTGGAGCTAATGCCTGCCACAGGGAAAAGGAAGGCTGCGATCCGCAGGTGTCAGGTGTGTGTACATACCACCCGCCGCACACCTGAGCACAAACGCACCTCTTGGCAGTGCGCTGAGTGCCAGGTTCCCCTCTGTGTTACCTGCTTCTTTGATTACCACAGCCAGAAGGAGTTCTAACAGTGCAAGTGGGAAAGGAGAGTAATGTGGAAATAACGTGTAAATAATGTGTAAATAATGTGTTAATAGCAAGTGAAAGTAATGGATGTTCAGTACATATGATTGAACAGTGTATTATAGTTTTATCTTACTGAAAGTGACAGTGAATAACATAGCGTAAGTAAAATAGAAGGGTTAATATTGAAAATACAATAGAAAATGTAAATAGTAATGTAAGTAATATAGTAATATAAGAATATGAGTACAAATACTTTATGTTATAACATTGAAAGTGAATCCGTGGCTCTCTACGTAATTTACTGAATGAAAAATTGAATGACTTCAGTGACAATAAACTAATACGACTGAAGGAAACTTATGGAGAAAGACTCCAGATATATATAAGTGTGATATAGTAATAAAAATATAAAGTGTGAGGGGTTTTATGAATAATAAATGACAGAGTACCAAGAGCGAACTAGCGCAAGTGCGACGGTCAGACACGCTCGTAATTTTCATTGCTTTCACAGTGGGTTTTTTTTTGGAGTATGGATCCCAAACTACTTGAAAATCATAGAGTAGTGTTTATAGTGTTAATATCTGGCTTGGTAATCATATTACGGGTTGTCAGGAAGTGTAAAGTGGAGACTTCGTTACCCAACTTCAGAGGTCTCCACAAGTTCTACGGTAACGGATGAAGGCTCAACAAACATTCCAGGAGAAAGCAGAAGGTATGTGCCATAAGCATATGTAATTTTAATATTCTAGGACTAGTAACTGATTTTTGGCAAATATTTTTTGAGAGTCTGTCGGAGCCCGAATAACCCCGCGGGACACGCAAAACATTGGTAAACATGCCCGCGGTGTAGGGGTTAAAAAGGTGTCGGCCAGAAAGTTTTCGTTCAAAGGCTGTCACTGTATTCGCCTGGGTGTCTTCCTTCACCGAGATGTCGTTGAGATCACGATTCAGGATAGTATTGAACAAGAAAGCCAAATTCAAGATTCATTCACTTCGAGATGCCTGGACACATAGCACTTGCAAGACTGGAGATGACAGGCTTCATGCATGTGCCATACTGCATAGTTAGTTGTATGATGTACGAAAGAACTGTAAAACCGTGAGGAAATCTGTTGTGGCCAAGTTAGGCTTCCTTCAAGATGAGTACCGTACATTCTTTTTGCTCTCCCTCACACCAGCAGCAGCTCAGACTCCTCACACGCCAGACCTGTACTACTCGACTCAGTAAATCAAGCACCACCACCCCTGAGTTTTGCTTGCCACCTACCCCAGAACCCACCTGTAACACCTTGTGATTTTCACCTGCAACACAGGCAGTAGGAGTCAAACTGAAGGACTAAGAGTACCGGCTGATTCCTGCATTTGAAAGATGGAGAGAAAAGTGGCAATTGTGCCTACGATAGAGGGGGATATATCCAGGGTAGGATGTCTGGGGAATGGAGATTAATGAAGAGACATATCTGGGGTGGCATGTTTGGGGATTTATACAAGGATTCATCGCAGGCAGCTTGGGGATTTACCAAGAGGTATCTGAGTTGAGATGTTGGGGATTTATACTGAAATGTAGGCTATCGGGGGCAGTTTGGAGATTTACAGAAAGATGTGTCTGGAGATTTACAAGGGAGATAACGGAGGCAGCTTGGGGATTTACAAAGTGGTATCTGAGGTGGGATGTTGGGGATTTGTACAGAAAGGCAGGCTATCGGGGGCAACTTGGAGATTTACAGAGAGATGTGTTTGGGGATTTACATAGGGAGATATCAATGGCAACTTGAGAAATTACAAAGATGTATTTGAATGTTTCGGGATTTACACAAGGAGAGAGCTGGGGATTCTTTGGGGATTTACGTGGGGAGTTGTATGGGGAAGGTCGTTTGGGGATGAAGAAATAGAAGATATTTGGATTTGTCTGGGAATATAGAAAGAATGATGTCAGGTGTAGGATTTGAGGGAACTGCTTGAGATTATCATTTTTCATGATTTGGAGGTATTTACTTAACAGTCTGTTCCCTAAGGCCCAGCAGTCCTCCTACGTACTAAACACCTTCACATGTCTCAACCTTGGCACTAATACCCACAGTCTTTCTTGTATACATGGCAGGACTGCGTCATTCAGGGCTGTACTTGCGTGTGTGTGTGTTTTTTTTTGTTTTTTTTAAATTATTTTCCTGACGAGTCGGTGGGTCGTGTGGACGATAATAAATTTTCTTTTAAACAAATTCAAATAATCAAACTTTTACCAAACACGACTGACTCAAACACAACAGATCACATCAAGATGTATTTTAACTAATCGACCTGCGAAAAGCCGAGGGATATGTTTTAGTCTGTGACAGGAGGCCAGGATAAAAAAAAAAAAAAAAAAAAAAGTGACAATATCCTCCTTAATCATTTCAACCCGAATACATTTTTTCCTAACCGCTACCATACGATTCTATTCAGGAAAGGGGAGCCACCTGGTAATAAAGAGATTAACAGAGGCAGAATCAAGCTTCTCCAGTTCGAATGATCTCCAAAGCCGAATTAAAAGTGTCATAAGAGAGCTAGGAATGGCAAAATGAAAATGATACGTCATAAGGTCGAGCGCACATTGAGACGCAGGCGACACAGACGACGCAGCACAGAGCTGGGCAGAAAACTGCATCTCACTATTTCAAATGTAAGCGCGCACGTTGTCACGCAGGGCAGCACAGCACAGCTGCAGACCTGTGTCGGCCAGTGCCGCACAGCCTTTGAAACGCAGTTTCCTGCACACGTGTGGCACAGCCAGTCATTTTGTTAAGTTCTCACGATGTCGTCCACCGAGGAACTTATAGAGGCTGTCCGCCAACAAAAAGTATTGTACGATACTACTCATCCTAAGTACATGAAGGGATCTTACAAGGACGCGATATAGGCTGATATTGGAAGAACTCTGCAGTATAAAGATGGTATGTATATTGCTGTATGAAAATTAATATCATGAATTAGCATACGGATTTGACTGTTGCTGTGTGCTGTTGCATCGTGTGTGTGTGTGTGTGTGTGTGTGTGTGTGTGGAGAGAGAGAGAGAGAGAGAGAGAGAGAGATCGTACCACTGGATTGTAATAATGAAAATGATCACAGTACAGCACAGGACGACAGACTGCTTGAGTCAATGTGCGCACCACGCCTATGCTGCCCTGTGTTGCCCTGCCCTGCTCTGCCCTGTGTCTGCCCTGCTCTGTGCTCAGAGTTGTTGTTGTTGCTGTTAAACCCTGGCCTGCTTGGCCCACTAGACCTGTCGACCGACCGTAAGCAATTGCCTCTATGCAGTAGTCACTGAAGCGAAGAAGTTAAGTTTCCTTGGGCTGTCAACAACCAGACATGAGCCTAAAGCTTAATAATTACGGAGACCTAGCCAAGCCGTGCACACCATCCTCGGATGAAAAGAGACTGACAGACAGACAGACTGATAGAAAGAAAGAGAGAGAGAGAAAGAGAGAAAATTAGTTTCCCTTCTGCCCTGACCCTCCGTCGTGTCAGAAACAACTGCCATAAATTCCGATACACTGAAGACTTATGGGACCTGTTGCTCAAACGTCGTCTCTCTCTCTCTCTCTCTCTCATAAAGGCCGCAGGGTTACACATATCGACGAATTTCCTGAAGATGAAGAGGAAGGACACACACACACACACACACACACACACACAGCCAAATCCTGCTTAAATTTTTATCGGGGCTCGGCCAAAAACGGAATGCTATAATTCATTATATTTTCGGTTCACATAACACTGGGGTGAGAGGGATGGGGTGGGGTCAGTGTTTACCTTCCCAGGATGCAGATCAGGACTCGTACTCTCGTTGGCTAAGAAGCTCCATAACACTGCTTCCAATGCGACAGATTTTGCTTGTTACTCCTTACTACCCTCTTCCATGTCTTTTAAATAAAACACCACTATACTCAGTATAAATAACATACAAATTAATATGAACTAGCCTTATCCACAAATAAATACAGTAACTAAGGAAGGGGTGCGAGGGAGCTCCCTTAACCGTAGTGAATACAGACGCAGTTCTCTTCTCAACCACTTTCAAGAGGCGGCCTGGTGGTCAAGGCTGCAGAAGTTACCTATGGATCATTATTCTTGGTAACTCCAGAGGATTTGGTTTACCTTCCAAGTAACCCCTCTATATAGGTGAAAACGTTTATGCAACAGCCACCGACCCCTTCAACCCGAGGATGTCTGGCTAATACAACACGATTTCACTCTGGTTAACGCAAGACAAATATATTCAACTTATGAGGCTAGAACTGGTTTTTGAGTGGTTACAGTTCAATAAGGGTTAAACAGACAAGAATAACAATAACAAAGTACTCAGAGAGCGAATACCCTCGCCAACGTCGTTTTTTTTTTTTCTCTCTGAATCTCGATCTGGATCCACCTCAAAGTCTAATAAGCTCATCTTTGACCCACTGCTCTCCTATTTACCAGATTTAACTGATATTCGACATGACTTTCGAGACATCTTGTACCCAACACACAAAGACGCGGTTGAATAGACAATCTGCGTCGAACTTCGTTGGCGGAGGTAACAACAACAACAACAAAACACCCAGACAGCCAGTGACCGCTACCACAGCCAACACCATTAAAAATTATTATTTACTGCTGTAATTCCCATTTCCTACCGGACGCACACATTTACGGTATCCCATAGTTGATTAATTTTAAGGCATTAAAAAGCCCTGTTACACAGTCTCAGAAAGCGCATACCTCAGCCAACACTGGTGACATTTTTGGTTTATTCCTGCCTCCGGATCTGGCTTCGGATCCACCTCAAAATCCAATAATAAACTCTTCTGTGACCCACTGCCCTCCTATCCACCAGATTCCACTGAAATCCGAGAACAACTTTTTGAGATATATTGTACACAAACAGGCAAACAGACTCTGGTGAATATATAACTTTGGTCCAGCTTCGTTGGCGGAGATAACAACAACTACAGCAGAGGAGGAGGAGGAGGAGGAGGAGTTATATAAAAGGATGAGCAAGAAAAATTTAAGACAAATGAGTTACGCTGAACTTGGTATGAAAGATTATGAAGAAGGATGGGATGGATGACGAGGATGCGGGTGAGGAAGAGGAAAGGAAAGGAAAGAAAAGAAGTAAGAAAATGAGGGGAAAGAGGTAGGAGATATAAAACTGATGAACTGTGGAGTGTGATGAGAGGAGGGAAAAAGAGAAAAGAAGCTGATGTTAGTGGCAGGGTAACTCCGGGGAGGGATGATGTGGTGGAGGGGATGAAGGGAAGGGGGAGAGGGGAAGATGAAGGGAAGGGGGAGAGGGGAAGATGAAGGGAAGGAGGAGGGGGAAGAGAAGAGAAGGGAGAGGGGGAAGAAGAGGGGAAGGGAGAGGGTGGAGGAAGAAGGGAAGGAAGAATGGACAATGAAGCAGGGGGAAAAGGAGGAAGAGGGTACGGGGAGAAGGAGAAGAGATGGAGGAAGGGAAAAGGCCAGAGGGTTAGTGGAAGCGAGAGGGAAGGGAGGTTAGGGGAGGAGAGACGGAAATGGAGTTAAGGAAGGGAATAAGGAAGGAGGCTTGGAGGGAGGGAGACAGAGAGAAGTGTGAGGGAGGAGAAAGAAAAAAGTGCGAGGGAGCGGAAAGGGAGGCAGATGCAGGGATGGGAGAAGGATGGGAGGATATGTGAGGGGACAGGGAAGGAGGGGTGGGGGAGGGAGGGAGGGAGGGAGGGAGGGAGAGAGAGAGAGAGAGAGAGAGAGAGAGAGAGAGAGAGAGACAGACAGACAGACAGACAGACAGACAGAGAGTGAAGGAGGGGAAAGGAGGGGCAGGAGCTGGGAGGGGAGAAAGAAGAGGTGTTACGGGAGGGGACAAGGAAGGAGAGGTGGGGGAAGGGGATAGAGGGACGTGTGAAGGAGTGAGAAAGAGGAGTGAGGGAGAGGAATGGGAAGAAGGAGTGAGGAGGAGAGAGGAAATAGCCTGGGTGGGGACAGGGAGGAGACAGGGGTTGGGGAAGTGGCGGGGGAGGGGGAGAAATAAAACAGGATGAAGTGAGGGACAGAGAGGGGATAGGGAGGGTAGGGGGAAGGAGAGGAAAGGGCAGGTAGGGATAAGGAGGCTGTGATGGAATGAGGGAAGAGAAAGGGTTGAAGGTGAGAGAAAGAGAGGGAGAGGAGGATGGTGAACGGGAAGAGGTGAAGCGAGAAGGTTATAAGTGTAAGAAGGGGTGTAAGAGGGGAGGTGTAGGGGGGAAACAGGTGGGGTGTAACGGAGCGTCCCCCACGTTAATGCCTGGTGCCTCTCAGGTAGGGCTGAGTGCCGGAGAGTGGCTACCTGGGGACTGGAAGAAGAAGAAACAAATGAATAAAGAAACAGAAGAAATTGAAGAAAATGAAAACGAAAAAGAAAAAGAAAAAAAAGAAAGAAGAAGAAGAAGAGGAGGAGGAGGAGGAGGAGAAGAAAGAAGGAAAGAAAGAAAAAAGAAAGGAAACGAAAAGGAAAAAGAATATTCGGAGGGAATGCAGTAGGTTTCCATATTTTATTCAGGACAGGGAGAGTGAAGATCTTAAAGGGTTGGTGGAGGTGAGAGAGAGAGAGAGAGAGAGAGAGAGAGAGAGAGACTGAAGGAGGTGTATGGGATGGAAGTTGGAAGTGTGGGAGAGAGTGGTGGAAAGAGAAGTGAGAAGGAGGAGGACGAATAGGTGAGAATGGAGGAAGGAAAGTGGGAGGAAAATGAGGAGAGTGGGAGAGACTGGAGAAGGGGGAGTGCCAGGGGTAGAGTGGGAGAGGCTGGGATGGGGGAAGTGGGAGAGGCTAGGAGAGAGGGAAGTGGGAGGGGCTAGAGGAGGAGGAAGTGGGAGGGGCTAGAGGAGGGGGAAGTGGAAGGGGCTAGAGGAGGGGGAAGTGGGAGGGGCTAGAGGAGGGGGAAGTGGGAGGGGCTAGAGGAGGGGGAAGTGGGAGGGGCTAGAGGAGGGGGAAGTGGAAGAGGCTAGAGGAGGGGGAAGTTGGAGGGGCTAGAGGAGGGGGAAGTGGGAGGGGCTACAGGAGGGGGAAGTGGGAGGGGCTACAGGAGGGGGAAATTGAAGAGGCTAGAGGAGGGGGAAGTGGGAGGGGCTACAGGAGGGGGAAGTGGGAAGGGCTACAGGAGGGGGAAATTGAAGAGGCTGGAGGAGGGGGAAGTGGGAGGGGCTACAGGAGGGGGAAGTGGGAAGGGCTACAGGAGGGGGAAATTGAAGAGGCTAGAGGAGGGGGAAGTGGGAGGGGCTACAGGAGGGGGGAGTGGGAGGGGCTAGAGGAGGGGGAAATGGGAGGGGTTAGAGGAGGGGTGCTAGATGAGGGGGAAATGTGAGGGGCTAGAGGAGGGGGAAATGGGAACGATATGAGAGGGAGGGTGAGAGAGGGTCAAGAATGGAGAAATGGGAGGGAAAGTAGAGGGATAGTGGGAGTACAAAGGAAAGTAAGCAGCAACAGACCTATTGATCCTTACGAGGCTGTCTGTCACAGGATTGGTTATAAGCAACATAAGAGTAACTACATGTATTCTATCTGCCAAAGACATGGATAGGAAAGCAGGAAGGTCCCCCTCCCCCCCTCCCTTAAGTACCAAACCCTGCATTGAGAAGGACCACTATGAAGCACAGACAAGCTGTCACTGAAACTTGATTGGAATGAATGAAAGGAAACCATATGTTTATACTATTTTAAGCTGAAAGGGCAACACATCCAGTCAGCATAAGAAACATGTAGATATTGTTCTTTGGTTAGTGATACTTCCTCCATGCTTTGAACCGTAACGTATCTCAAATCATAAATGAAGTGAGAGGAAAACGATAGGGACAGGAGAGGGGTTGGGGGTGTGAGAGGGGCTGGGGGGTGGGAGGGGGAGGATTAAAGTGAGTGGCTGTAATGAACTAAGTAGTAAATTTAGTGTTGGCGCAAGAGGTAAGGTGACACTGATTATTAAGGCATTAACAGGCTGCAGGGGTAATGAAGGTGCACAAGTTAAGAAGGTTTGGGAAGGCACTATATAAAGGACCTTTATGAGGTGACGGTGGAGAGGGGGTTGTTTCGCACTGTTTTTGCTGTTTCAAGACGATTTTACCTTGTTCAGAAGACGCTTTCCAGATTAAAGAGGTGCCGACAGCATTTATAAACCCGTCCCCTATAAGAGATCTACCTTAAATTTAACATCAATTTCTATAAGAGGCAAAAATACAGGATGCTACATATATAACGGTCCACTTCCACTCCGCCGGGCTATTTCTCGTGTGTTGTTGGGACGGCACAGGTAGTGTTATTAGTATCTACCCTGAATCACTTATTCATTTCCTTCCCCCACTGCCACAACTACGCCCACACTAGCCGACTGAACCATCCCCACAACACAAGACAATGCTACGTCAGTCTCTAGTATAAAGTTATATAATTATTACGGGCCACTCCATCCATTGTTATACTAACATTAAGAAAAAGGAACTTCGAACAGACGAGTTTAACGACAGAGTTGCTTATAACAGATGAATGTTTAGTGAAAATTGACAAGCTAACCCCTTCACGCTAATTAGGTATTTTTATCCATATTCTTGCCATCTTCATACGATTTCATTCATTTAAAGAAAAAGTCTCGTACTGAAGGGGTTCCCTAAGGCTATTACCTACCTCCCAAAGTCTTAAATGTTTCTAATAATCTAAATACAATCTTTAAACGATACCAAGAAAAATAATAACCGGACGCTTAGTAGGTTTAAGGAGTGCGTGTGTTTTATTTAGGTTAGGAGGTTTAGGGAGTGTTTTAATGTTTTAACCTCCTCCTCCTCCTCTGCTGTAGGTTTAGGGAGTGAGCGTTTTAACGTTTTAACTTCCTGCTCCTGCTCTTGCTCCTCCTCCTCCTCCTCCTCCTCTGTTGTTGTTATTGTTGTATAGGAAGTGGGAGAAGGGGTTAGAGAATTGCTAATATGACTTACTGAAAGGGTTGGATGGGCTCAGATGTCTTTCCAATTTATTCCTGCTACCACCAGACAATTTGATTCAGTCTTTGCGAAACCTTTATTGGTGACTGGATTAGTGGAGTTTATTTCTAACCTCCTTCACTACCATTCGTCACTCTTGTGCCGAAAGAATCATCAGGAGAGAGGCAGGAATAAAAAAGGAAAGTCACCCTCAAAAAGAAGTTTGAAGAGGAAGTGTGTAAAGGAGGTGAGGGGAGTTGTCTGCGCGGCTCTCTCAAGGGAGTTGGTTTCAGCTCTATGGCTCCTACGACTCACTCTCAGCTCAATTATATCGTCTGGCTCCAGCAGAAATGAAATGCTACCGCTGCCTCGGCCATGACGGGGTTAATGGCGACAATATAAACAATTTCAGGCTCGTATTCTCGTTTGTGATGGAAGCTTGCTAACACCTCTTCCTAGGCGATTTATTTTGTTTATTATACCTTATTGTTCAATTCTGTGATACAAAAGTCCTTCTAATATCGCCATACTCTACAGGAATAACTCACAAAAAGATATTAACCACCCATATCCAAACATAAATCACTAAGGAAAAGGTGTCAGCGAGCTTCTTTAACAGACAAGAAAAAGGGCCTCAGGCTCCTGTGATGCGTCCCCAAAATCGTCTGGCGTTAGCAGGCTTGAATTACTGAAATCATCTCGACCATAACAAGGCTAATGGTGATGCTAATTAACTCTCAGGCTCCTATGACTCTCTCTCAGCTGAACAGAATATACTCACGTTAACTGGTACAGAAGATAGAGTTGTTCCGACCATGACAAAGTTATGGAAAAGTTGAGCTAAACAGGTAAAGTATGCAAAGCACCAAGAAAAACAAGAGAAGACTGAATCTGAGAAAACAAACGAATGATGCAAAAGGATTATTATTAAAGACTGAGTTGGTTTGGTCATGTTGAGAGAACGAAGGATGGCAGGGGTGCGGAAGGTGAAAAGTGTGAACGTCGTGAGTACGGATGCGAGAGGCATACCCCCCCTCCTCAAAAAAAAAAAAAAAAAGACCTGGGACGAGGTCATGGAGTGTGACCTCAGGGAGAAGGAACTGAATGGAGAGGCTGCCAGAGATTGACAAACAAGGACTGCGGTCATCAGGTGACCAAGGCCGACGCATGCAAGCCTGTTGGAGTCTTTATAAACGATACAATATTGTGTGATACTGCCAACATCTAAGGAAATACAGAAAGGTTTTTACACCGCCTTTGAGCCGTTGTACAAAAATAAATGGTGATGGAAGTGAGTGCAAACATCGCCTTGGCATAAGTCTGCTAGGTGTTGCAGGAAAAGTGTATTAAAAAAAAAAAAATAAAGACTGCCAATATTCTCAAGGGAATGCACGATGATCTCCACACACTAGACTGACATACGTCTGTATTAATTGTTAGTTTGATTAATATACATAAAGTAACACAGGATCTCCAATTTTTTAAATTTTACTGTTTGACGTTTGACCTCATAAGTCTCCTAAAGGCCTTAAAAGAAAAAAAAAAAAAAATGGGAAGGGTCTGGTCCAAGAAATATTTGCCCTACGTCTAATGCGAATCGGTGAAGAAACAAAGGAATGGCGTAAGTTGAAAAGTGTTTGGAAGAAAGAAAATGAAGAGAGAAGAAGCAGGAAGAGGAACACAGAAGAAGAAAGAAGCGGAAGAAAGTTAAGGCATACTGTAGGTCATGCTATGGTGTGGATGCCTATTGCCATATTCCCGTCGGTGAGGGAAGCTCCCTAACACCTTTTCCTAAATGATTTATTTTGCTTGTTACACCTTACTATCCTATTCTGTGTCTTATACATCCCTCAAACATCGTCATACTCTGCATAAATAACGTACAAAAGGATATGAACCAGCCATATCCAAAAATCAGTCGCTAGGAATAAGTGCTAGGGAACCTCCTTACCCCACGAGAATACGGGCTTTAATGACAAGGAATATGTGGAAAACTCCTTCTATCTGTTAACGCATAATTTCCTTTTTTTTTTTTTTTCCTGCTGCTTTCTGACGGGTTTAGTCAACACGGAAAGATCTAAATTATCGCACCGATTAATTAAAGCTTTCTGCAGCCCCTTCAGTTCGAGACAGTTCTCCTGGCCAGTGTGAAATCGTCTAAATCGGACCAAAACTTAAGTTGACGGTGCCCTGTGACCCTGACCTTTGGCCTTTCCCTGTGAACTTAACCTTTGACTGACTGTTCTCAAAATCGAATCCATTTACTTGTGCCTTACCCCAAACCCTTCGACAAAGTTTGGCCTAAACGGGTAAGATGCTTATGCTGACCCTGCCAGGACACCGTCAAATTCTGACATCCTGAAACCTTGACCTCTGACTGACTGATTTTCAAAATCGACTCCTTGTGTTTTTGCTTTATCCTCATCATTTCCACCAAGTTTGACCTAAATCATATAAAAACTGTTTACGTTGACCCTGTTAGGTCAGATTGAACCAGGCCTGTGGCCTTGACGTTTGACCTATTGTTCTCCAAAACAACAACTCAGCCCCGTGGTTGTCCCTTAACACTTCCATGTTTGATTAAAATGGGATACAAACTGCTTAATTGTCTCAAAAGCAGACGGCCACACACACAGCAAGCAAAATTTAACACCCGCTCTCACACTGAATGCAACAGTATAATCAAGTAAATAGTATGCCGTTGATGGGAAGTATTTGAGGCAGAAATGAAGAAGGTAAAGACACATACAAAGAAAAAGTACAGCAAAAGGAAAAGTTCTGGATTGGGAAGGGAGGGAGGAGGGTGAAAATGTGGGACGAAAGAGGAATGGGAGCGGAGGGAATGGCGGAACCTCAGGGGATGCTGGGCTAAGGTCGAGGAGGAGAGAAGGGAGGAAAAGGGGAAGAAGGTGAAAGGGAGAGGTAGTGAAAGAGGATAAAGGAGGAGGGAGATGGGAGGGAAGAAGGTTGTGAAAGGGGGGAGAAGGGAGGAAAGAGGATGAAAGGAGGAACAGGGGTGAAGAGACGAATGGGGGTGAAGGGAGAAAAGTGGAGAGTGAAGTGAGGAAAAAGGGAGAAGGGAGGAAAGGAGGGAGAGGAGAGGAAAGGTGTGAGAAGGGTGGAAAAGGGGAGAAGGGTGGAAAGGGGGAGAAGGGTGGAAAGGGGGAGAAGGGAGGAAAGGAGGAGAAGGGAGGAAAGGAGGAGAAGGGAGGAAAGGAGGAGAAGGAAGGAAAGGGGGGATGGGAGGAAAAGGGGGAAACATAAGGGAAGGGGATGTGGGGGGATGGGAGATGGAAGGGTAAAAGAAGAAAGAAGGGGGGGAGAAACGGGAAGGGGATGTGAATGGAAGGGAGATGGAATGGCAAAAGGAGAAAGAGGAGGGGGAGAAGGAATGTTATAGACGTGGAGGCCTAACTGGGCTCTCATCAACACAGCCTCGGGGAGGAAGAGAGGGGAGAAAGAACGGAGGAAAAGTACGGGAGGAAAGATGCTGCGAAGGAGAGGGGAGGAACCATAAAAATATTAATATAAATTCTGGAAAATAGTTGATATTTATGTCGTAGCAGAAAAGAAATACTGTGTCACTTATAGTTCTATGAGAAAAAAAAAATAATTATTTCAATCTGCATACAAAACAATTATATTTCTTGTTTCTATTTACTACACTCGGCTAAATATTGGCTTTTTCTATCAGGTCACAGGCTGTACTGATTCTTGCTGCTTCGGAGACGATTTTATTCAGTTTTGCTGAGACAATGTAATGAGAATGAACAAACAAACGAAGAGGAAAATGGAGGGATGAATGAATGGAATGAAAGGTTTAACTGAAGCGTGCAGAAGCTGAGAAAGATGAGAAAAGTCTGAGGTACACAGGGTGGGGGCGATCTCTGATGCTGTGGAGTGGATGCTGTGGAGAGCAACTGCTTCTCACGCTACGACTCTCTCCTCGCGTGGCTGCTGGATCAGGCGGCTGTGACGTCACAGCAGTGGTCGATCCAGGAGACTGCTTGGACTCTCTGCTGCCGGCACAAGGTACTGGACTGGTCCTTTTGTGGTGCTTAGTGCGTCACGCTGCTGGTGGTGGAGCCTGTGGTGCTGCTGGAGGACTTCTGGATTTGAACGGGTGTGATGATGGCTTCATTCATTAAGGTGTAAAGAACCTACAGTCTGGTCAAATCCCAGGGGTTGGTGACAGGAGGACAATCTGATCAATGATATTTGCAGACGTACTTATGGACGTGAAACAGATCCCATCCCATACGTCGTACGTTGCAGCAGATCGGGTGTGGTGAGGGGGAGGTATGATTCCTTTACTGGAAGATTCCATCATGGTCGTCCGTGTGTGCATGGGGAGGAAGGGAGGGGCATTGGCTTTAACAGTCTGTTCCTGAAGGTCCAGTAATTCTCCTACGTTCTGTACACCCCCACGTCACCACTTTGGTACTAACAGCCACCGTCCATATTGAATACGTGCAAAGGTTCTCATACAGGACTGGTGGACTGGTTTGGTCTAGGTAGGTATCCCTAACACCTTCCTGGTCCATGTTCTTGGGCTCTTGTTCCTCAGGCTCCTTTGCGTCTCGGTCTCCAGAAATGCAGCTGCTCCTGTTCATAGGGCAGGTCAAGCTGTAAATATCTTGCTGGAGTTTGCAGGGGCTCGGATGATTTGGTGGTGTTATTCTTCCTCTTCTTTTTCATGGTCTTGATAGTCGCAGGAGCTGGATCGTAATAAAAAATGTGAAGGATAACAATGGTTGACAGCTTGTTGTCTTCAAAGCCGTGAGCCTCCTCGATGTCTCCACACAATGCCCGAGCGGTGTGCACACACACGAATATGATAGTGTTGACATCAACAGCTCTTCTGTGGGTCTGCATTTGGTGTACTCAGCTCAGTCGTTGTTTTGCAGCATGGAGTGAGCCTCTTACAGTGCTTGCTTTAAGACCCCTGTGAATGTTAATGGCATCAAACTCCATCTCCCTGGCGTCTAATGATCGTTATAGGTGCAGTGGACTGGCCTTTGATATGACCCTTCGGTGAACAAAATGTCAACACCAGTGTTATGGCAGTTGACAAAGACATAACCAGGTCTGCAACTACGACACAGTGATCGGAATGGCAAATGCCCTATGCTATTTGTTGCTCCTGGTGGAGCAGGTAATACCTCAGGACGGGTAAGAGCTGGAAGCAGTTGTGTGTAATGCGAGAGGTAGCGAGCAAATATGTGTGTGTGTGTGTGTGTGTGTGTGTGTGTGTGTGTGTGTGTGTGTGTGTGTGTGTGTGTGTGTGTGTGTGTGTGTGTGTGTGTGTGTGTGTGTGTGTGTGTGTGTGTGTGTGTGTGTGTGTGTGTGTGTTTAGTAATTCCCGAAGTCATGTATTTAGTGAAAGTGTACATGAAGATTGTATCGAGTCTCTCTAGTTTAAAAAGTCTGTCCTCAGTTGGGAAAAAGAATCGCATGAACAAAGCAAGAATAAAAAAAAAATTTCCTGAAGAGGTCAAACGACAGTCATTTCCTCTGGCCGACGTAGACGATTTTCCTTACCACAGGAAAACTTCCCTTTCCTCCACGTGTTAACTGTATATAGTCGCGGTGGTCCAGTGGGTTTAGAGTGCTCGCTATCAATTTGGTCCAGCGTTCGATCCTAAGGGGTACTGGCTGACGTCAGGAAGGGCATCCACCACCATATTTATAAACTCATAAACTAAATCTGTGTATAAGATCGTGTTTTCATACTCATGTCTTTACTCATACAACGACCAACCTGCTGTCAAAACAAAAAGAAGTTCGTGATAAAACTGTACTTAATTACTATAGTGGTGTCCAGCAAAATAGTCAGGATCCATTATATTTAAGATCACCAGCCAAATCCAGTCAAGGATTCAGAGAATGTCCTCTAAACAGGGGCAACGCCTATCCCTTACCAAGATGTCTCAAAAACTGGATTAGCAACATGGATAATGACAAAGGCTTAACTCATTTAATTAGGTGATACTTTTAACATTATCATTGCTACCTTCTGAGACTTTATAATGCTTAGAAGACATTACTTGAACTGGAAGGCTTGGGTGCGGCCATCTTTAACCCCTTCACAAATGGGGTGCATTTCAGAGCTTTGTAAAATCGTCTATACCGCACATATTTTCACCTGACAAAGATCCTTTTTAGCTCGTTTGACTGTGAAATGTAGTCACACTGAAGGCATGATTTGTCTAGTAACCACGGAGACTGATTCCCACCAAATGACCAAGGCTTATTGAGTTTCTTGCAACCAGGACTTAGTATTCAAGGTGTGCGAGTGACACAGTTCCCTCAGATTAAAACATAGACTCATATTCTCGTCGGTTAAGGAAGCTCCCTAACAACTCCTTAGCGATTTATTTTTGGGTATGAATGTTCAATACCGTTTTGTACGTTATGCAGAGTATAGTGATACTGGAAGGATTTATTTACCTCAACGAGGACAATAAGGAGAAATATACAAAACAATCGCTTAGGAAAAGGTGTTAGGGAACTTCCTCAACCCATGAGAATACGGACCAAAGTGATAACAGCAACAGTAAGGTTAAACTAAGAAAGACATCACCCTCATTCAAGGGATTACCATAATTAACTATTCGTGAAAAATGAAAAGAAGTGCAAGGCAACTCCAGGCACAGTTAAGGCAAGAAATATCACTGCTGGGCGTCACAGGCTCACGACTGGCTTAAACAAACATTAAAGCACCAAACACCGGCAACATGGACGTACACTTTAACCTTCACCAATTAATCTAAAAACACAATCCTTTAGAAACACCCGATATGCACTATTTTGAAGAGACGTTAGGCAGATACGCGGTACAATCGACATCCAAAGTCCTGTCGCGTCCTCTGCCTCTCTCTCCACTAACTTAGAGAATCAGTGTGGTGGACCTGCAGTAAACGATGCTTATGACACTGATCTGACACCAAATGACGTCATCAGTGTCACTTGCTGCGGATTCACCAACACTGATTTTTAAAGCACATGGCGAGAAACACAGGACAGACGACAGGACTTTTGATGCAGACTCTACATGAAATTACCCTGGTAGGCTCCTATGACTCACTCTGTTGAATAAAAACGTCTGTGTTAGATGGAACAGAATACGAGTTACCACGAGGTTTGTATGACTATTACCTGAACCAAAACTGCTGTCATTACCCGGAATACCTGCATGACTATTACCTGAATAAAATCTGCTGTCATTACCTGAAATATCTGCATGACTATTACCTGAATAAAATCTGTTGTCATTACCCGGAATACCTGCATGATTATTTCCTGAATAAAATCTGCTGCCATTACCTGGAATACCTGCATGACTATTACCTGAACAGAATCTGCTGGAATACCTGAGCCGGCCATTAAGTGGGGTATATGAAGTGGAGGGAAATATGGAGAATTACTGCAATTTTACTTGAACAAACTTCTGGTACACTCGTATGAGATTATCTACAATAATAAATAATGAAATATCTGAACGAGTTAACCCAGGGTGGACGAGGCCAAGGGGAAGGTCACGTAACTCGTGGCTGGAGCAGGTCGATCACTCCTGTTGGGAGACACTTAGAGGAGGAAGAGTCGCTGTCCGGAAGGTTGCACAAAGGGACCCGCGTGGGTGGAGTAGGAGGGTGAGTGAGGCTATACGGCCCCCGGCGTTTGCCCCTACTTGATTTTTTTATTATTACAGAGCATAGGGAATGATGAAATAAGAGACAAAAGAAAGTGAAAGCGTCAGCAAAGTGAACGAAGTGAAGAAGGTGGTACAGAGAGAGAGAGAGAGACAGAGACAGAGACAGAGACAGAGAGAGAGAGAGAGAGAGAGAGAGAGAGAGAGAGGAGGGGGTCCCTTCCAACATTTGTCAGGGGGTGATACAACGAACACATGTTAATGAGGAGGAGGAGGAGGTAAGGTCAACGAGGTGAACAGAGAGCAAGAACAAGTATACGAGAGAAAAACTGGAAGCACAAAGCAGAGTGAGGGAGAAGAGATGAGACGGCTGCCAGAGAACAGAGAGGAAGGAAAGAAGAGGAAAAGAGAAAAAATATATAGATGTTCGTTAACTGTGGCAGGTGAACGAAGAAAAGAAAATGAAGAGTAAATGGAAACAAAATACAAAGCAGGTATAGGGGTAGGGGACCCGGTGAGGCGATTGGCTGCGGTGCTCACCTCTGTAGCTTGACTAAGCCTTTGGTGGGTATTTGGCCAACTGTCTTAACAGGAAAAGCCACTGCATTATCCAGGTTACCACAGTTAGGCTACCTGCAAAAGTGTCACTCCAGGTGCTCATTTTACCAAACAACTAACAAAGGGTGGATGGACACCTAATTTGCGTGGGGTGAACTGTCCGTAACAAGATTTGCACCCCAGCACTAACGAGTCGACAGTTAAGTAACCTGCAACACTAACTACTCGAGAGAAGGAAAAATAGATGGCAAAAGCTAACAGAATAAAGAGAGGAAAGAAAGAAGATAGAAAAAGGGATGGAGAAAGAAGAGAAAAAGAGGAGGTCATTTACGCTGAGGTGGTCACATCATTAGTCAGGGGTCGGGGTGAAGAAGGTGGCACGATGAACAAATGCTAATGAGGAGGAGGAGGAGGAGTTATGGGCATGAGAGAGAGAGAGAGAGAGAGAGAGAGAGAGAGGGAGAGGGAGAGAGAGAGAGGGAGGGGGGGGGAAACAGTAATAACCGAATGATGATAATAATGAGGAGGAGGTGGAGCAGGTGGTGTTCAAGGCTCTAAGTACGGAAAACAAGAACGAAAAAGGGAGGAAAGAACAGGGAAACAGAGAGGAAAGGGAATCGATAACAAGAGATAAGAACACACAAGAATGAAGTACAAAGCGACAGGAGAACAAGAGTAGTGAACAGGGAGGAAAACCTGGATATATCAGGTACAAAGAACAAGAAGAGATCTGAGAGGAGAGGACAAGAGGAAGGAGATGAAAGAGAAAGAGAAGAAAAGAAAAGCAGGCGAAGGAGAAGGAACAAGATAAAAACGAAGGAAAGAAACTTGGAGAGAAAAAAAAAAGAGAAGAAAGTAAAAGAGGTGAGAAGAGATAATGGAAGAAGAAAAGAGAAGAGGGGAAAAGACAAGATAGGAGGCAGAAGAAAAAAGAGAACAAAATGGGGAAAAAGTAATGAGAGAAGAGAAAGAGAAAGAAGAATAGCATAAAGCAAGCTGGAAAGTAGACACAAATATGGGTATAGAGACCACAAAGGCTTAGTGCGCGTCCACACGTGTGCTCTAACAAGTGCTGGCAACATGTATGCAACACAATAAAGAACAAGCTGCAAACATGTTGGGAACAGCAGCGTCCAGATCATGTTGGCAACATCATGATGAAGTCTCAGCTGCCTGGTATGGACACTCATATCCCATTGCTTCTGCTGCCAGTGTTCGAAGCTGCATTGAAACATGTTTGCATACATCCGTCCAAATACTGCTGGATACATGTACTCAAACATGTTGCCAACCGTGTTGTCAACATATGTTCGAGGGCACGTGTGGACGCGCACTGAGATACAAAACAGAGATAATAGGATGCATGAAATTAGGTTACCTGCATCAAACATCCAATTTATATGACTACCAAAAAGTTAGAAAAGTCATGTCACCCCTCTCCCTCTATATACCGGTACACACACACACACACACACACACACACACACACACACACAATCCAATGTCTCTTCCATCTCTACATATTTCTATCAATCTATCTTTCTATTCTCCAATGTCTCAATTCCACTATCTTTCCATCATTTCTTTCCCATTATGCAGCAACTACACTCAGAAATCATTATTACCATGTTTGGATAGATGCATCGATACTTGCAAAATTAAGAACAAAAGTTCAACCAATAGTGTAGATACATCCACTCAGGCACCTCAAATTGAGCAGGCGATGATAGATGATAGAACAAGCGATGATAGAAGGGCGATAAGCGATAGTACAAAAAATTGTTATATTAGTAAAGTAAAGAGTTTCCCAGTTAGTAATAAAATAAATAACAGTAAATGCCAAGGTAAAGGCATAACTACTAGTAATAATCTGAAAGTGTACTACACAAACAGCCGGAGTTTACGTAATAAAATGGATGAACTGAGGGCTTTAATTTGTACAGAGAAAATAGACATTGCCGTTATTAGTGAAACTTGGATGAATACAGACACTCGAGAATTTTTAGCAGAATATCAGATAAAAGGCTATAATATTTTTGTGTCAAACCGTCAGGGAAGAAAGGGGGGAGGGGTAGCTATTTATGTAAAGGATTCATTAAACTGTTACAGTAAAGCAGACATTAAAGTAAATAGGGACACAGAAAGTGTCTGGGTTGAAATTAGTAACAATAGGGAGAAATTAGTCTTAGGAGCAATTTACAGATCTCCTAAATTAAGTAGAGCTGATAGTAAATACCTCTGGGAGGAAATTGGGAAAGCATCACAGTCCTGCTTAGTAATAATTGTAGGGGACCTTAATCTGCCAAGGATAGATTGGAGAAATCAGACAGGAGATGCAGAGTCAGAGGAATTTCTAGAGGTAGTACAGGATAATTTCCTTTATCAGTATATCAGGGAGCCCACCAGAAGTAATAATATACTAGATTTGGTTTTAGCTAATAAAGAAAATATCATTAGCGATATAGAGGTTGGTGGACGACTTGGTAATAGCGATCATGAAGAAATTAAGTTCAAATTTATTTGGGATGTCTGTTCCACTGAAAATACCTCCACCGTTCCTAATTTTCGTCTAGGAGATTTCGATGGCTTAAGAGCTTATTTTCGAACGGTATTCCACAGGGAGATTAGCTATTTGAGGGAATGCCAGGTCAGTGGGGAACCCCAGGTCATAGGTCAGGCGCAGGAAACACGTGGGGATGTCCGTCAGGTGTCTGTGAGGGGGGAGGTGGTAGATAGGAATGTAGTCCAGGTGACGGAAATTAACTCAGCTCCAGTACCAAACAGACGTTCAACCAGTGAGAAGTATAACAAGTTAATAAATATAATACACGGAGGCCAAGATAGATATATTCCTTCAAAACCGTTTAGAACTAATAATTCAAAACCAAGATGGTTAAACAACAGATTAAAATCTCTCATAGGCCAAAGGAAAGGAATATATAGAAAAATAAAACGTGGAGAGGAACACTTACGTAACCGATACACGATTTTAAATAGAGAAGTAAAGAGGGAGATAAGAAAAGCAAAGAGAAGTTATGAAATTAAAGTTGCAAGTGAATCAAAAGAAAACCCCAAGGGTTTTTATCAAATGTACCGTACGAAAAATAAAGATAGGATAGGACCACTCAGAACAGAATCAGGTGACATTACCAGTGAAGATAAAGAAATGTGCTCCATCCTAAATAATTATTTCATATCAGTATTCACCAAGGAAAATCTAAGCCTGGTCCCGCAAGCAGCAAATATTTACCATGAGAATACGGAAAATATTCTTAGTAAAATAACCATCAGTAAGGAGGACGTATTGAAAGAAATTAATAAGTTAAAACCTCAAAAATCGCCAGGTCCGGACGATATATATGCAAAAATTATAAAAGAAACCAAAGAAGAATTATGTCAGCCACTTTTAACGTTATTTAATGACTCTTTAAGTTCAGGAGAAGTTCCAGAGGCGTGGAAAACCGCAAACGTAGTGCCCATCTTTAAAAAGGGTGATAAATCAGCTGCGTCGGATTATCGTCCGATAAGTCTAGCGTCAATAGTAGGAAAAATGTTAGAGTCAGTTTTGGCAAATAAGATTAGAGAACACTTAGAAAGATTTAATCTTATAAACGAAAGTCAGCACGGATTCAGGCAAGGACGATCCTGCCTCACAAATTTGTTGTCACTCTACTCGGAGGTCTGTGAGGCAGTAGATAGCGATAAAGCTTACGATGTTATTTATCTGGACTTTAGTAAAGCTTTTGATAGGGTCCCACACGAAAGGTTAGTTAGAAAGGTTCGAGCACACGGTATAGACGGCGGTATCTTAAAATGGATAGAATCCTGGCTGAAAGGACGAAAGCAGAGAGTATTAATAAATGGAACTAAGTCGGACTGGGGATTAGTAACTAGCGGTGTACCACAGGGTTCAGTACTCGGTCCCTTATTATTTATCATATATATAAATGATCTAGACTTAGGAGTCAATAGCAGCATCAGCAAATTTGCCGACGATACAAAAATAGGGCGTATCATTAACTCGACTGACGATTGCCATAACTTACAAAAAGACCTCGATACATTGTCCAAATGGTCTAAAACTTGGCAAATGGAATTTAACGTTGAAAAATGTAAAGTACTTAACGTAGGTAAGACCATTGGAGATACTAAATACAGCTCAGATAACAAAGAAATTAGCAAATCGGAATGCGAGAGATCTAGGAGTTATGATTAGTAACGACCTTAAACCAAGGCAACAGTGTATTAATGCGAGAAATAAAGCAAATAGGGTCCTAGGATTTATTTCGAGAAGCGTGAGCAATAGATCATCTAAAGTAATACTGAAACTTTATCTAGCATTAGTAAGGCCACATTTAGACTACGCAGTACAATTTTGGTGTCCTTACTATAGAATAGATATTAATTCGTTAGAAAATGTACAGAGAAGAATGACTAAAATGATACATGACGTCCGGAACCTGTCATATGAAGACAGACTGAAAAGACTAAGTCTGCATTCGCTAGAGAGGCGTAGAGTAAGGGAAGACTTAATTGAGGTGTTTAAGTGGATGAATGGTATAAATAAGGGAGATATTAGCAAGGTACTTAAAGTGAGCATACAGGATAGAACTAGAAAAAATGGTTTCAAACTAGAAATATTCCGTTTCAGAAAGGAAATCGGTAGAAATTGGTTTGGTAATAGAGTAGTAGACGAATGGAATAAGCTACCTAGTAAAGTAGTTGCTGCCTCTTCCATTGAGAGTTTCAAGCATAGGCGCTAGATAAGCATATGACAAATAAGGGGTGGATATAGAATAAAGAAAATCTTATAACCAATACTAATTCAAAAAAATTTTCTTTTCAGGTTACACTATGATACTCTCTATTCTCCTTTCACACTTTCCTGTAAAATGTCCACGCCAGTTTTTCTATACGGCGTGGTGTTCCTTCTGACTTTTTCCTGCCGGCTTCGGCTGGAGGGTTTGGAAGGCGGGGGAGAGCCTTCTTCTTTGCTATCCTTATCTCATTCTAGTAGTTCAGTTACTCTTCTAGGAGCTGCCTAGCATGGGCCAACCGGCCTACTGCAGTTATCCTCTCTTCTTATGTTCTTATGTTCTTTCTTCCTTCCTTCCTTCCTCCTGTCCCCAACACCGTATATATCTTTAAGTAACTCTCACCCTCTTTTTCACTCTAACTGGATCCCCTTCTGCTAACAAGCTACTGCAGATAAACCACTGCACTTCCTCTTACCATTAATTCCATTCTCTCTCTCTCTCTCTCTCTCTCTCTTACACACACACACACACACACTTCGCCTCTCCACTAATTCCAGATAATAAGAGTCCACGGTCCACTGCTTAAGGATTTCTTCAACTCTTTACCAGCTTAATACTAGAAGTGCATGAGGGATCAGTCTTGGCAATTCTCCACATATACTCCTCTAATCTTCCACATGGGGACCTCTTTTTATATATATTTTTCTTCCTTTCTACAACTGATTTTATCCAGCCTGGCAGAGTACGGCAGGACACACTTTTAAAACTTCAGATAGTCTTCATTAACGAAATATATATTCAACAGGAGACACCATTTTATATTTTATTCTTCCTGGCTACAGGCGACTTTATTTAGCTTTTGAGAGTTAATTTAGGGAGGCTATCAGGGTGTAAGTGTAGCCATCATTAACCCCCTGATTACCCCTGAACTTGCAAAACAAACAGTCTGTGGCAGGTACAAAGAAAACAGAAGACGTCCACGGCGCTCTGATTAAATGTTCGATAGCCCATCCTGATTAAACATTTCCAGTACAATACGGTTCTGAAAATACGAGAGTTGTAAGGAATTAGGCAAGGAGATTAATACCAATGTTGTTCAGAGCATATCAGAAATACAGATTGGGATGAAATTATTCAAGATGAGCAATTAAAAAAGCTTATATTTGCTGATGACATACCGGTAGCTCTTGTCAGATAATCAGGGGAGGAACTACAAGAAATAACGAGAGATCCGTACAAGGACAGTCTGAAGGTGGGATTGAAAATAAGAATGAGGGAAACAAAAAATTATGCTTTTCAGACATGTTCAGGCCGTTCAAAAAAATAAGGAAAAAAAAAAAAAAACTCTGCGTCAGAAAACTTGTTCGTAGTTTCACACCATCAAAGTTGCCTTTAGATATCCTCGATAATTTTCATCCTATTGATAAAAGGACAATGTGACAAAGTACAAGTTTGTTCATATTCATTCGTAACCTTGACGGTGACCTTCCATGAGCCTCGGTGCTGCTTTACAGAATATACTGTATGGCTGGTGCGGAGTATGAAATATGTTAAGCAATTAAGTATACCTGGAGGAAACAGTTAAGCAGACCCAGTACATGACTGTGAGGCCTAGTAAATATTTTGAATGCGACGGATGTACAGTATTTTGGTAAGCTAGGTAATTATAAGAATGATAAGCACCTGCCGTCGTGTTCAAAGGCATGGCTATAAAATCAGTGTGTTCTTGCTGTGGTGACTTATGGATCGGAAATGTGGAATCTGATATAATCCTTGGAACGTAAACATGGAAGTACTCAGAGGGGAATGAAAATGCATATGTTAGAGGTCACATGGCGATTTAGAAAAGTGTCCAGGTAAAGAGAGCGGCAGCGTGGGGATATAATAACAAAAATATAAATGGATATCGCCAGGTAACTTCCTTCGTAGAACAGATAACAGATGGACAACCAGATAACCGAGTGGCAACCAAGAAGTGGCGTGAGAGGAGAAGACAGACAGAGAACAAGATAGAGAAACGATATTCGAAGACTGCCTAGCCTGGATGGAACAGGTTAGCATGCAACAGTCCTTTCTCCTCCTGTGGACTGACTGACTGATTGGCGACGACGACGACGACGATGATGATGATGATGAATGATGATTAACAATACTCGCGATGTCCTGTTTAAGAAAAGGTTGACAGTGTCGCAATAATAACACTTTGGGGCTCCTATGACTCACTCAGCTGAATTACATGGTCTTGCCTTAGCTGCCGTACAATATGAGAGTTGCCCCGACTATGAAAAGCTTATCATTGTGGCTTTGCGAATTCTCATTTCCATCTCAGAGACCTAAATATTCACAGGTCAAAAATAAACAATGACAACATGTATTATAACAGCAGGGCACACCTGCAACTTTTTTTTTTGTCGACTCTGGGCATAGGCTTGACTGACTGACTTCCCTCAGGCCCAATAGTCCTCCTATGTACTTCACCTCCATATGTCACCACTTCGGCGCTGACAACCAGCATCCTTATTGAGTACATGCTAGGGCTGTCTCATACAGGACTGGTGTACTGGTATTAGTGAGAGTGTTTTTATGATGTGTCGGCGGATTTTATGGTACATCAGTAAAGCCTGTATTACCAAAATTCAAAACCTTAAACTGTTCCCTGCCTCAGCCGGGATTCGAACCTGGGTCCACTGAGATTACAGGCCACCCTCTCTACCGACCTTCACCAATATTTTTTGCTTCCCACTCGCACCAAGAGATTTTAGTCAACTAAAAAAAAAAAAAATAGTAAATTGCTAATGAAGCCTATATTTAAAGCCTCCATTTGTAAATCTCTCGTAAAACCGTCTAAGGATGAAGAAAAGACATTATAAAGGAAGTTAATAAAGGACCATCATATAGTGACATTTAGAAAAGTTAATTCGCTAATTTCACTAACTTTGGGACGTAATAAATATAATTGAAGACAGACTCTTTAACCCTTACTCAGAAATGCCCCCCCCCCCACACACACACACAAATTATCAATCCAACATTTACACCAATAATACACTTATATTCTAGAAATCTGCAGCCACTACATACCATTACGAATACACACACATATCTGCAACATTAACACACACCTTTATCCCTTATCACACCTTGGCCAAAATTACACTTAAATTCTAATACTGTACACGAAATATCATTACCATACACTACACGCGTAATACCAATACCATATACTACATACCATACACTACATTAGTAATACTAATACCATACACTACACATGTAATACCAATACCATACACTACACATGTAATACCAGTACCATACACTACACACGTAATACCAATACCATACACTACACACGTAATACCAATACCATACACTATACAGGTAATACCAATACCATACACTACACAGGTAATACCAATACCATACACAACACAGGCAATACCAATACCATACACTACACACGCAATACTAATACCATACACTACACACGTAATACCAATACCATACACTACACACGTAATACCAATACCATACACTACACACGTATTACCAATACCATACACTATACGTAATACCAATACCATACACTATACGTAATACCAGTACCATACACTACACCCATCAATACACCAACACTGTTCACACCTGCAGCCAGTACACACCTCCACTGCCAACACACCTGGTCAATCAACGCACCTGTCCTTTGCTGCTCAGACTGCCGTCCCCTTGTTACTGTGTTGAGAAAGAGAGAAAGAGAGAGAGAGGAGAGAGAGAGAGAGAGAGAGAGAGAGAGAGAGAGAGAGAGAGATGCACGTTGCAACAGCTGTGTCCCTCCTCTCCTTTGTCACTGGTTGCCTTTGGTCACACTCCTCAATAACTGGGGTTCGAGTCCTACTGCCTCACACACACACACACACACACACACACACACACACACACACACACACAGTGAAATGACTGCATGTAGTGTGAGTAACACTGGCTATAATTAGTCATGCAGTACTTATACCTCTGTCACCTAAGTTTTGCAACACCCAGAATCTGCTATCTAATCCCTTCAGCATTTTAAAGGCTGTAATTAACTGTGTCGGCATCCAGATACATCTCCATCAACTCAACCCTGCAACAGTGAATCATCATTGCATTGCCAAAACTGTGAATAACTGCATTTTCTTGTAGGCCAGCAATCTGTTCAACTGAGCTTTGTTATACCGGAGGAAAGAGGTTCAGTAATAATGTATCAACTATACGAGGGGCCCAGTTATCCCCCAAAACACGACAGGCAGCCATCGAGCTTATAATCAAGGTCCCCATTTCAGTTCTCGGCACGAAGCACACTGTTCGAGTAACTTTCTAATAAATTACAGTACTTACTATTGGAGGTCCTAAAAGTTTTCGTTCCAAATCATTATCGTGGGATGATGTTTTTTGCTGTTTTTTACTGTTGACGTTGTTGCTGTCCCTGGCTAATCCTCAAGTGAACCCTGACAACCCCCCTCCTGCAATCCACCATGCTCCTTTCGGTCGATAGTTGACAGACGACTGTCAGACGTAGTATTTACCCAGCTGATCCGTGATATCGGTGGTTTAAGAGATTCTGTAACACATTCCTCGCCGACTTATTTTGGGTCCCGCGCCCTGAAACTATCTTGTACGTTATCCATGCACTTTACTTCGATCTCTCAGTGACGCCTTGCTACGCGCTTGTGTTCGACCCCGAAGAAGTGATTGGAGACTTTCTATTACGTAATGCAATGAAGGGAGGTAGAATGATCGTATACCTTTAAGTACACCACGGTAGACTAACCCTGGGAACCTGAAGGGGTTACTATGGAACTGATTTACCAATTAACAATAATATACAAGGGAATGTGTGACTGTACTGAAATGGTTACCACCCTCAGTGCCATGGCGTCTGAGTAATGGGGTGACAGGTGGGGATATGGGAAGGGGAAATGGGGAGGTGGAGGAGGGGAAACACAGGGAGAGGGAAGTATGAGGGAGAGGGAAGGAGAACGAGGGAAGGGGAAATATGGGGTGTGAGGGAGAAGGAGGGAAAGGAAAAGAGTGGGAGGGAGAGGAAAATAGTTGGAGGTGCTGAGGGACGGGAAGGGAAGGAAGAGGAAAGTTGGCATGTGAGGACGGAATGGAGGAGGGGAGAGTACTATACAATAAAAGGAATTCAGAGGGTGGAGCAAAACGTCATAACCTTTAATGAGTGGCATGATTAGGAGGGGGGGAGGAAAGAGGAATGGAGGGCGACGGAGGAGGGTAGGTGAATAAAGCTAAGTGTCAACGAGATAGGGGAAAGCATGGGGGAAAGAGGAGGAGGGTAGAGGAGAGAGAAGGTGGGGAGGAGAACGAGATGGGAATGGAAGGGAAGAGGGAGGGAATGGGAGGAGGACAACGGGGGATGGTAGAGGAGAAAGAAAGAGGAAAGCACCCAGGGAGTGCGATAGCCGCGCCCACCAACTGGTCTAGGGGTTAAATATTTGACCTTGGCATGTAACCTTGACCTTAGACCGCTCTCAAAATCAATTTACCTCATTCTTGCCTGGCCCTCAACCGTTCCATCAAGACTTGTCGAATTCGGATCAAAACTGTGTGAGCTGACCTTACCCTGTGACCATGGCATTTAATCTTTCACTGTGAATGTGGCATTTAACTTTACCCTGTGACCGTGGCATTTAACCTTTCACTGTGACCGTGGCATTTATCCTTTCACTGTGACCGTGGCATTTAACCTTACCCTGTGACCGTGGCATTTAACCATTCACTGCGACCATGGCACTTAATCTTTCACTGTGACTGTAGAATTTAACCTCTCACTGTGACCGTGGCAGTTAATCTTTCGCTGTGACCATGACATTTAACCTTTCACTGCGACCATGACATTTAACCTTTCATTGTGACCATGGCATTTAACCTTTCACTATGACCACGGCATTTAACCTCGCCCTGTGACCTTGACATTTAATCCTTCACTGTGACCATGGCATTTAACCTTACCCTGTGACCATGGCATTTAACCTTTCACTGTGACCATAGCATTTAACCTTTCACTGTGACCATGGCACTTAATCTTTCACTGTGACCATGGCATTTAACCTTTCACTGCGGTCGTGACATTTAACCTTTCACTGTGACCGTGGCACTTAATCTTTCACTGTTACCGTGGCATTTAATCTTTCACTGTAACCGTAACATTTAACCTTTCACCGTTACCGTGGCATTTAATCTTTCACTGTAACCGTAACATTTAACCTTTCACTGTGACCGTGGCATTTAATCTTTCACTATGACCATGACTTCTAACTGTTCTCAAAACTGAATCTTATTATCCTTACCTAGCCATGAACACTTACACAAAGTTTACTGTAAATCGGATAAAACTGTTGAAGCTGACCTTGTAATGTGATCTTGACCTCTGATCTATTGTTCTCAACCCCTTGGCTAATCCTTCTACTAAGATAAGCCGAAATCGGATCAGAACTGTGTTAGCTATTTCATTCACACAAACACACACACACACACACACACACACACACACTCAAGTAAAACACACTGTATCTTCTCTCACTTCGCGAGCGCAGGTGTAATAAGACGTGCCGGCAAACCTAAACCGACAAGTGTACCATGTTTAGGCACTCCTGATGTTTACATCTAAACCTGACACATGGTGGCATAAGAGACTTCGTGACTGCATCATTCACCTAACTATTTACCTTCATTAAATTTTACACCTTGATATTACTTGTATGTCATTTACATTACTTTACTGGCGACATACCGAAGGGGGGGGGGTTAATACGCAAAATAAATATGTAGGGGAGAGTTGTTACAAAAATGCCAAAGAGCTACTTAAAAGATGACCCATATTCTGAACCAGACTGCCCGATCGTGTAGGTAGGGAATATACTGTAGTAAATCACACACACACACACACACACACACACACACACACACACACACACACACACACGGTTTCATCGGGCCAGGTTCTGAACATGCAGTTTCTCCATTTTTCGATACCATACGAGTATATATTGAAGAGTACGAAACAGAATGCCTTGACCGTGGTTTTATGACACGCGTTCTTCTTGACGATTTTACTTTATGGTAAACATCACGCAGCGAAATGGTATCTCAGACAACATTCACCTCAAGAAGACGGATGGTCCCGTCCTTTAAACGCTGGCACAGGTATCTCGTCCGCCATTTTCTCATTAACTAACTCATCTACCTTTTTTTTTTTTCTGTAGTTCCCGAACAATCATAACAAGCCTTTTACACACTTAGGAGTCCAACTGAATGAAATTCCCGACGAAATTAGCTGTATTTTACGAACACACACACACACACACACACACGTTCAACTGGAATGACGCCGTGCAGGCAGGGAGATGGAAGGGGAATCCTGAGTACTTCTCACTACACGACCCTATTTTAGACTCTTTGCTAAGGTTCATAATATGATTACAGTTCCACTAACAGCATGGAAATTCTAAACACAACCTACCATGTGTGTACTAATCGACGAAACCTGAGATAATTAGGAGACTATTGCCAAATAAGTAGATGCTTCTTTGGTGAGAAGCAGTCACGGGTCCACCTATCACAGGGCGTCCTTCCCCGGCCGATGTTATCCCCTCCCCCCTCCAGAATCACACTTGCCAGATGTATGATGTGTTATTCACACGATGTCAAGATTATGAATGACCAGTCGGTGGGACGGGCAGTTAAAACTATATGATATCGCTCTATCAATGTGCCCAACATAAGGTAAAAAATATAATTATAAGTATAGACGAAAGATATCAAGAGCAAAGTATAATGACTGTTGTTCTAGCCACAGACCCCCCCACCTTTCTCTCTCTCTCTCTCTCTCTCTACAGTATATATATATATATATATATATATATATATATATATATATATATATATATATATATATATATATATATATATATATGTACTTTCAGAAATACGAATACACTGCAACAATCACAAGCCATGGAGCCAAACAGAATATTAAATGGCTAGGCTATGCATGCAGGTTTAAAGGCCATTCTTCCACAGGTTTTAAACGGCTCCCGCGCATCGTCCCTTAGCGTTTTAATTCTGCATATAAAACGGCGATCATCTGTTGGACTTAAATCTTAATTACGATGACGTCTTCCTAGATGCCAATGCATCTCGCGGAGAGGCTCGGTCAGTCAGTCAGTCACGCCAAAAGATTATCAAACACAAGGTGGTTCACTTGCGAAACTGCATACGGTGCTTCACAAACTGTCGAACGACTTCCACAAACAAGGTGCTTCACTAGCGAAGCCCAATATTATACTTCACTTTCTCAAAGCCATAAGTGCTCATGCATGTATCTAGTATTTCTCTACTTGACAGATCTCAACTCCAAAGTGCGGAGAACTAGTGTTTTTCCTGATTTTCTTTTTTCTTCCAATTTTTTTTTTTTTTTTTAGCTTGGCACCATTCCTTTATTTCTTCACTAATTCCCAAACTTGTTCCTTGGGCCAACAGCCCAACACACCATGTTTTTCTTTTTCTTCTTCTAAAGGGATTTAGGGTATGAGGTCGAACGTCAAATACTGATACCCTATGCTTCTGTACATTCATTAATCATCCCGGCAATTTGCATGTCAGTGTACTGCAGTTGTCTGAAGACCATCTTGCATTCCCCTGGCATGTTGACAAGCTTGTTTCTTGTCTCTCTGTTGCTACCAGATGATGGTATTCAACTTTCACAACCTTCACTTTGATGAACCTTTTTGTGTTTTGTTCTTGCTGATGATAGACTTACATAGTTTTGGAGAGCTTTTCGAAATTATGGGGGTTAGATACAGCCATCATTAACTCTTTCAATCCGATGACGCTACTATTGGTCTGTTCATTTACTTTATCTCCTTCTTTTGGTCCTTGTATACACTTCCATTCAGCTTGGGAGTGACTTTTCGATATACTCGTATACTCGTGTTTTATATATATATATATATATATATATATATATATATATATATATATATATATATATATACACACACACATAATGTGTGTGTGTGTGTGTGTGTGTGTGTGTGTGTGTGTGTGAACACAAGATAGGTAACTAAAATACTTCCACTCATGTAAACTGCTGCCATGAAAGTTGGTTGGTCTCCTGCACTTAACCAATTAACTCCGATTACTTCTTTCTCTTATTCTTGGTATCGCCGAATGATTTTATTCAGCTCTGGTGAGACTTTTCCAATATGATGAGATGGATACTACGTTCATTACCCACACCACTACTAAAGCTCTGTCTTTAGTTGAATAAAACCATTGGTGATAGCTAGAATTAGAATAACGACGTCACAGACCTAACGGGATTAGCTGATCCAAACTAAGGCAGCCTATCCTCGGGCCCCTAAGCGTCCCGAGTCTTAAAATGAGACTGCCTGTTGTCGTCATACTTCAATTACTTATTTACGCATATTTTTATTTACTCGTTTACCTGTTTCCATATTTATTTGTTTACTTCGTCATTAATCATAATATCCCTATTTCCCACTAATTCACTAAGTAGGAAGGATCCAGTCTTTCAAACGCAGTATGTCCAGGAGTCTCGAAATGAAAGGATGTGAATTTGGCTCTCTGTTATATTGTTTGTTTTTTCTTGGAAGGAACGGTTTGCGAGCTCCTGGCCTTTGCTTCCTTCTTCCTTGCAAAAAAAAAAAAAAAAAAAAAAGTCCCTCCACAGGTACGAGCCACACATTCATTGACTCGTCATTCATGCCCTGGAAATGCTATGTTCTACCTGATAAACCAAACCGATTGTCACGGGGGGGATGTGAATTTATGAATTAAGAATGTTAGATGTTGCTTGAAAATAAAGACAAGGAACTGACTTGTGAAAATCAAGCAGTAAGTTTTACTTTATGCCGGCTTACTTCGCCGATTCTCTAAAGACGAGAATTTATAAACTTTCTCAACAGTACACAGCAGAGACTAATTACTCACAAGTGCTGTTTGTAGTATTGTTAGCCTCTCGAGAGAGTGACTCCACCCCTGACAATCAATAACAAACCTAATAATAATAAACAGGTTCTTGCCAGTGCTTAACTCCTGGCTAGCACAACAGATTTAAGTATGATACAAAAGAACTGGCCTAAGTACCAATTATAAATAATGTAAAGAGTTTGTGCAAACTAGGAGTGGCAACTAAAATAAGCTTAATGTGGAGAAATAAAACATGAGTTTAACTACATTAAGCTCAAAGCAAAGAACTGTAAATTTATTAATTATAATGAAATAAATTTACGTTACACGAGTCTCAAAAATGAATTCAAAATAACAAGGAGAATACACTCATTCGCTCATTCAAAAGCTAAACACAAGCCTAAAAAAACGAATGGAAATACTGGTCAGTGGAGGGTAGCTGAGCGAAAAGAACTGGGCACCTGTGCAGAACATCAAACGCTGCGATCCGCTAAGCCCGCTTCGCCATTTCACTGTCTAGGTGGAGATCCAGGAACTCGCTGTACAACGGAGACGCTCTTCACGCTGGGCACAAACGATCCTATTCTTGCGACGACTCAAGCTGACTAAACTCAAACTATAGGCGTGTTTTTGTCGTCCAAGCTGGAGCTTGGGATTCGAAGCGCGTCTTGGGGCGCTTGGTTTTCGTCCGCAAAAACAGTCCAGGATACGTAGAGCCGAAAAATTACGTGCCAATCGCCAAGTAAACAAAGGGGTTCGCCGAAGACGATCTTCTGACGAATATGCAACTTACATGTAGCCGTTATTTGTGCTGAACTGGCTCTATATGTCGTTAATATTAGCCACCTGCACCCTAATTTTATGTACATAATGCTAATTTCAGGATATTTATCATTTATGTGTCCTTGCTGGCCAATCTCACTCTCCCCAAGCTACACCAAGACTGCTCCCGTCCACGCTTGGGTGGGATACGAAGACGGTCTTGGTTTTGATGACAAATGCTTGGGCCGGCTTCGTATCACTTTGGCCGACAAAAACAGCGCAGCTTGGTTTTACCGAAGATGGCTTCGAATCCAATCCCTCAGCTTGGACGACAAAAACGCGGCTTATGAAAGAGGCAGGGGCTGGCCGTGTTTGCCGGAAGTAGGGCGTGGCCTAGCTTCAACGGTCAACAGAGAGAAAGTGAACAATATACGCTCACAATGAATCACTCAGTGAAAGCACTAATCTCGTGCATAAGAATGATCACGTGTGAAACGGTGAAAAATGTTCTGAAAACCATCCCGATCGAGTGAATACGAGGACGGTTGAACTGAGTGATGCCCAGTGGGAATTCCACTGGAATTTGTGGTTTTCTCACTGACGTACAATGTCACGAATTTATAAATACGCTCGTGCGAATTCATGACACCGATCCACATACCACTTCCATCCCCCGTTACTGTGATGCAGTCTGGTAACACACACTCACACACACACACACACACACACACACACAGTCATGGTAAAGGAAACGAATTAGGGCAAAAATATCATTACTTGAGCCATGACCACACACACACACACACACACACACACACACACACACAGAATATTAAAGGATAGCAAACAGAGACTGGCATGTTGGTCCTTTCGTGGCTGTTTTGTTAAAGGGAAGATTATAGTCAGCAAAATTATTCTACGAGTTATGGATGGAGAAGCAGGAACCAGCTTGGACAGAACAGCATCTTCTCTATGTTTCTCCGTGTGTCTGTCTCTTCCAGTCAGCCGGTTTCATCTCCTTTCATCTCGTTCTTCTTTTATTCTTCACTAACCACATCCCCCATACCTCAACCCCTCCCACCCCCACTCCTCCTTCCCTCCCACCCTCGTGCCTTTCACTCCACCCACTCCCACTCTCCTCCCCTAAATCCCTCACCATCATTCTCCCATCCCCCCTCTCCAATCACTTCTACCTTCCACTCCCCCACCCATCCCTCCCACTCAGACTATCTCAACCTCTAGTCCACTCATCCGCCCCCACTCATCCACCCTCACTCACTTCACTCCCGCTCATGCCTTCCATCTCACCCACTCTCACTCCCCCCCATCCTACCCCCGCCCTCACCCTCCCGCTCTTACTTATCCACCTCCCACTCCATCACCTTTACTTCTCATCCTGCTATACCATAACGCCCCCACCCTCATCCCTCTCCCTTTCCAACCCTCACTCTCCACCCACCCCCACTTCAAAACCCCACCCATATTTACTTTTCATCCCTATCTTCTTTTACTCTTCCCACCCTCACTCCTCCATCCCACCCACCTTCATTCTCTCACCCTTTTATCTTTTATCTGGCCTATCCTCACTTCCTGTCCCCCACCCTCATCCACCCACGCTCACTCACCCACCCTCACTCGCCCACCTCACCCACCCTTTAATCCACAATCCCTCCCACCCTCATTTCCCCATCTTCCATCTTTATTCCCCAATCTCATGTCTTCACCCACACTCTCCGTCGCCCTCCCCCCCATCCCCAATTTCCCACTCTCACCCCCTCCTTCTCTCCAGGAACAACACTCCTCAAAAGAAACTTCCCCAACAACATAATAATCCATCTACCCTATCCCATCCCATCCCACAATCCTCCAACTCTCACCACCTTTCTCACAGCCCCACCCTCATCCATTCCCAGTCCTCCCACCTACAATGTCCAATCCCCAAACCCTCCCAGTTCTAACCCCATATCTCTGATGACGTATTTCTCAGCTGACAAAGGCGACCACCAGACAATTATATTTACCTAAGACCTTTGGTGGTGAAAATGGGTAATGAGAGCAACATCCGACTCTCTCTCTCTCTCTCTCTCAAGGAAAAAAAAAAAAGGGGGGGGGGTTGGCAGACACCAAGATTCAACTAAAAATGCCACCACTTCCACCTTAACTCCCTACTCCTCATCCCTCACTCCCTACTCCTCCACCCTACTTTCTACTCCCCCGCTCTACTTCCTGCACCCCCACTCTCACTCTCTACTCCTCCACCTCAATCCCTACTCCTTCAGCCATACTCCCTATTCCTAACTTACTCCCTACCTCACCCACCACCCTCACCCTCAAAGTCACTCCTCATTCCCCCTTCCCTGGCTACCCCAAAACAAAGTTGCCCTAACTTACCTCATCATCTGACACAACCAGCGTCTTGGTAGAGGGCGTGGGGTTGAGGAGAGGAGGGGGGAGAAGGGGAGAGGAGAGGAGAGGAGAGGAGGGGAAGGGAGAAGAGGAAAGGAGAGGAAGGGAGAATGGGAGAGAAGTGGAGGGAAAAAGAGAGAATGAGCAGGAGAGAAATAAGTGAAGAGGAGAGACGGGGATAAGGAAGGAGAGTGAAGGGGAGTGGAGAGAAGAGAGGGGGAGGGAGAAGATATAAAACAGGGGAGGGAGAAGATATAAAACAGGGGAAGGAGAGAGAATTGGAGGGGGGAGAAGGGGAAGGGAGGAGAGGAGAGTGAAGGAGGGAGAAAGGGAGACGCGAGAAAAAGAAGACTGGAGGGAGAATGGAGGGAAGGGAAGAGAAATGAAGAGAAAGAGGAGTGGATGGAAAATATGTGGAGAGAAGAAAGGAGATAATAGTGGAGAAAGGGTGAGAGGATTTAATGGACGTGGATAAGAGTAAAGAGAACAGGAGAGGAAAAGGCTGAGGAGATGGAAAAAAGTGAAATGTGGAAGGAAAGAGCGAGACGTGGAGGGAGAAGACGTATCGAGGAAAGGAGCAAGGCAACGAAAGTGAGAGAAGTATAGGAAGAGGTGAGAGAAATAGTGGAATAAGAGGGAGAAAAGTAGAGGAAAGGGAGGGGAGAGATGCGAGGAAAGAGGGGGATTCAGAAGAAGCAAGAAGAGAAGAGTGGAGGGAAAAATAAAGGAGATATGGCATTGATAAGGAGATGGGTAGTGGACGGAGAGAAAGATAACAGAAGGGAGGAAAATTAAACAAAAAAAAAAGTTAAAATGCTGAAGCAGAAACAGGTGAAGTAAAGAGAAGAACGAATGAGGAGGGAAAATGTAAGACGGAGATGAGAGTGAGGTGGCTGGAAGAAGGATGAGACCGAGAACAAGGTGGAGAGATGAGTGGCTGTTTTCTATGATGTAGGAGGCTTCGTAGCATCTCTTCCTTTGTGATTTACTATGCATATTACAATTTAATCTTTTTTCGCTTTAATATCATCGCAGTTTTCATCTATAACGTCAATTAGGGTTATTATTGTTGTTGTTGCTTTAGCCCTGTTCGTCTGGTAGGCAAGTGCGTCTGCGGGGCCATTCTGCAGGTACAGCACAACACATACACCGTGTCTGGATCCGGCTCCTCCATGTGGTGTATAGCCACACATCAGGGGGGTCCTTCCCACGGCGAGGTATAGAGTAATACTGAGGAAATTTGGCTCCTGGGTACACACCGCGGCTCCACGCAGGAGTAACAGTGCCATTGAGTGAAGGCTCCTCTCCAGCGCCATACAATGGTGTACCTAGATGTAGTGTGCTAAATCAATCACGTAAACCTTTTCGTACGTCATTATTATCAACGAATTTGAATCAGTTTTATACAACAGAATACTGAAGCGTAATTTGCAGGTTAAATTAATAAGAACATAGGATGAGAGGATAACTGCAGTAGGTCTGTTGGCCTATGCTAGGCAGCTTCTAGAAGAGTAACTGAACTATTAGAATGAGATAAGGACAGCATAGAAGAAGGCTCTGCCGAGCCGCCTATGCCAGGGAGGGTCTATGAAGGTGTGTGGTGATGTGCTGGGAAGAAGATAATAACAAACTGAGCAAGAACAGAAATGTCTGGAGGTCCATTAATGGCATTTAGTTGAGGCCATCCCTCACAGGATGCGGGGTCACGCAATATACACGCGAACATGAAAAAGAATAGAAAGATGAACTAAGGTAAAAAACAAGAAAAACAAACAAGTCCGGAAAGGAAATGTTTCAGAAAGAACAAGGAAACTGAGAAATGAAAGCCATATTATTCTTTGCAAAAAACAAGATGTGAAAAAAAAAAAAAGTTTAGAACAGAAGGTGGAGAAAAGGATTGTAATTAACAGATTGAAAAAAAAAGACATGTTAATAATATTAAGTCCTAGAAGAGAAACCTGAAAAATAGAAAAAAATGTGCAAGAGAGTAGAAGAGAAAATGTACAAGAAAGGAGACCGAGAGAAATGAAAAAGAGAGAGAAAGGGGATGATTAAAAAGAGGAGAAAAAAGCGGGAGAAGAGAGAAGGAGAAGAAGCAGGTGACGGAAGAACTCGAGGAGGCAGAACGGATGTCAGCCCGGATGACACATTTAACCCCTTCAACCTGGGGAATTTTTTATGTTAGATTTTTGCACCTACCAGATGATTTCATCCAATTTAAGGAAGACGTTTTGTGTAGGGGCAAATGAAGGCCATATCCATCCACGCCAGTTCAAAAAGACTCCCTTATGCCGAACAGAATCGTCTGGAAGCAGCAGGAACATAACCAGAATCGTCCTCGTAGTGAACAGGCTAATGCAGGTTACATCTAACCCCTCCAGTTCGAGAAGCCTTCCCTAACTTGAATAATATCGGCAGGAAACAGTAAGAATAAACTGAAAATGACCAATGGTTCATGAGTATAGCTGGAAGGAGATGTATAAACTTATGACAGCATGTCCAGCATTGTGCAAAGGGTTTATTTACGAGGAGGAGCAACCCATAAGCTAGAGAACAGGTCAACAGGTCACCTCCACCTGATGAATGGCGACATATAGTTTCTTTTTGCCACCTACAAACGATTTATATTGAACTGAAGAAAGACCCATAGTAATGTAGGGGTTTAAGACCTACACATGAGGTGAACACAGTTAAACCCCCCACCCCACTTCCTTTTTCCCCTGCTATCTAACCATTTTAATTCACTTCTGAGTAGAAGAGCATCCCGTGAGTTAATAAACACTGTGCCTAACCCCTCCAAACTGAAAATTTCTCCTAAAGTCAATATCATCTTATGAGGGTACCAATAACAACAACAACAAAACACACACACACACACACACACACACACACACACACACACACACACACACACACAGTCCTAAAACCGTTAGGGGATATATCTACATTTCTTAGATTCTACACCGGTATTATATATATATATATATATATATATATATATATATATATATATATATATATATATATATATATATATATATATATATATAGAATATATGGAGTAGATGGGAAGTTGTTGAATGTTGTGGAGTATGTACGATGGTGCGAAGGCTGCAGTGCGTGTGGATGGTGAACAAAGTAAATTTTTCTCTTTGAAAGTTGGGTTGAAACAGGGATGTGTCATGTCTCCATGGTTGTTCAATCTGTACATGGATGGGGTAATAAAAGAGGTACAAGGTAGGGTAGTGGATGTTGGAGTGGCCCTGGTGAGAGAGGATAGTGTTTGGAAACTCCCTGTACCGTTGTTTGCAGATGATACTGTGTTGTTGAGTGAAGACGAAGGGGAGCTGCAAGGCTTGGTGGATGAGTTTGAGAGTGTAAGAAACGGAATCTAAAGGTGAATGTTGGGAAGAGTAAAGTGATGGTCTTTGAGAGAGGTGAAGTCAGTGAATGTACAGCGAGGTTGGATGGTGAGGAATTGGAAAATGTGAGTACGTTTAAGTACTTGGGTAGTGTGATGAGTAAGGATGGAGGTTTGGAGGGTGAAGTGCTTGAAAGGGTACAGCAGGGAAGAAAGGTTGCTGGTTCTTTGAAAAGCAGTGATAAGAAACAGGGAAGTGAGCATGGAAGTGAAAAAGTTACTACATGACAGTATTGTGATACCAACTCTAACGTACGGAAGTGAAACTTGGACGTTGTTGGAAGGACACAAGTCAAGAGTGAGAGCAGTGGAAATAAGTTATTTAAGAGGAGCCTGTGGAGTCACATGGAGAGACAGGCTGACGAATGAGGATATAAAGGAGCGTTGTGGTGTTGATGTGGATGTGATAGGAAGCGTTATGAGGAACACACTGAGGTGGTTTGGCCATGTGGAGAGGATGGAGGGTGAAAGACTGACGAAGAGAGTGTATGTGAGTGAGGTGGAGGGGGAAAGAGGGAGGGGGAGGCCGAGGATGAGATGGAGGGATGGGGTGAAGAGGTATATGAGAGAGGGGGTGTGAGTTGGGAGCAGGGGAGTAAAATGGCGGGGGACAGGGCGACTTGGAGGCGATTTGTTTGTGGCCACCCCAAACGGGATTGAGGCCTCTGGCAACAGATAGGTAGATAGACATATATATCTATCGATCTATATATATATATATATATATTTATATATATATATATATATATATATATATATATTGTTACATAGCCTATGATTTCATCATCCTTTGTGTAATTCTAACGTACAGTATGCTGCATGTTTGATCACGAGCGTGTTCTACCTCACTCCCCCTTCTACCCTTATAGTAGAGTAAGTCGTTCTTTCTGTTGTTCAGAGCAGGAGTGTCAACTCTTTGTCCCCTATAGCTTCATTTGCGCGTCCTTCTTACAAGTTGTATCAAGTTCTGCCGGCCCCTATATAATGAGCTCAGTCTCTGCATTAATTGCCACTTAGATCTACTCCTCATTTTGCTCACATCTCTGTCCTCCCCTGTACAGTTGTTATTATTACTGCGAGTGCTCAGGAAGTCTCCAGCCATCTAGCAGCTGTGTAATTTGAGTATAAGTGTTATTACATTTTTTCTTGTACTGTGTAGCATAAGGTGTTAATTCTTAGGCCTAGTAAGGTTTTTGTGATTCATGTGTTTTGGGTGTCAGCCATTATTAATAATATTTTGTATCTGTGATAATATATCTTGCATTCACTGAGCATTAGCCGGTTTTCCCATTTTATCAGGGCTGACTTAGATAAACTTGCACTTTCTAATTTCGTGTTAATAGAGGCTATTGCAGCTAACCATATATGTAACCTTTTTGTCATTACATTATCCTTATGAGTCCTGAATGTTTAGTTGTTAGTTTGAGCATTAAACTTTAACTTGTAATTTTACCTAACTCTTTTGTTTTGAACCTGGAACTTTGCGGGACAGTTTTCTCTGTTCCGTAACATAAATTTGGCGACCTCTTATCAGGATATTCAGGATATTATCATAAGGATATTGCTTGATATTTTGTGACTGTGATTTATTCATGATGTCTACTATTACTACGCTTGATGAAGCCAAAGATTTTTTGTCAAATGTGCAAACAGTGTGTGATGTAGAAAACAGAACAAAGAATGAACTTAAGCTTGTTGCTCAACAATTGGGAATAGCTGTTCGCTCTCATCATTCTAAAGATCAAATTGTTGACATGATTAATGAAAGCTTGTTTAATGTAACTCCCCCAAATGAGCAAATGCAGATTGAATTAGCTAAGTTACAGCTAGCCCTGCAGGAGGCTCGTGCTAAGGAGGCTGAATTTCAGTCAAATGCTAAGGAGGCTGAATCTCAGACTCGTATTCAGGAGGCACAGATACAGGCTCAGGCACAAATTGAACTAGCTAGGATTCAGGCAGACCATGAGTATCGCATGAAACAAGGTGGAACTGGATAATCTAGCTCTGATGATTTTGATGTGGCTAAAAATGTTAAACTTGTCCCTCCTTTTAATGAATCTGATTTAACAATGTATTTTCAGTTGTTTGAGAGGGTAGCTACAGGTTTTAATTGGCCCAAAAAGTATTGGCCAGTTCTCCTTCAAACTGTACTCACCGGTAAAGCTCAAGTAACTTATGCATCTTTGCCTCAGGATCAATCTGATAATTATGATGTAGTTAAGAGCTTGATTCTTAAGGCCTATGAGCTTGTTCCTGAAGCCTATAGAGTAAAATTTAGGACAACTTATAAGCAAGATAAGCAATCCCATGTTAAGTATGCAAAAATCAAAGAAGATCTGTTACAGCAGTGGTTAAATTTTAAGAATGTGGATTCTGATTTTGATAAATTTAAGCAGATTTTGCTGGAGGACTTCAAAAGGTGTATTAATAAAGATGTAAGCCTATATCTTGATGAGAAAAGAATAGATAATTTGTCTGATGCTGCAGTTTTAGCTGATATGTTCTCACTCACAAGAGATATTATAAAGAAAAAAGGAAAGCTGAGAGTAAGTATGTTGCCTCTACTCTGAGTACAGGTAACAGGAAAGAGAATAAAGATGATGTTTCTCAGGAAGTAAATACCAGCTTCACCTCTAAATTTCAGAAAAGTAAATGTACTTATTGTAGTAAGCTTGGTCATAATACGGAGAAATGTTTCAGGAGACAGCGTGATGTGAACAAAAGGGAGTCTTTAAATATTCAGTCAATTGGTCTAGTGTCCACCCTTGAGAGTTCCCAGAATTCTTTCACTGAGTTAACTGAACCTGCTTTGAGGGGTAAATAAATTTCTCATGATGGAGCTCCTCTTTTGAGCAGTAACGTGGGTGACACTCTCAAGAGTTCATGTGCTAATTTCCTGTCTGATGGTTTTGTCAGTCCTCTGGACAGTAATGACAGGAAATCAGTTAAAATATATCGTGATACAGGTGCTTGCCAATCCCTTATGCTGACCAGTGTTCTAGGCTCTAATGTTAATTCCTCTGATGAAACTGTAATCTTACAAGGTGTAGGGAATAATTACTTCTCTGTCCCTCTGTGCAAAGTGAATTTAGAGTCTGGTTTTGTTAATGGTTCCGTTATGGTTGGGTTGGTTGAGATACTCCCAATGTCAGGTGTAACTTTCTTACTTGGAAATGATATTGGTGAAAGTCAAGTGTGTCCAGCTCCTCAGTTGTCTGGTGAGCCAGTGGCTGCGACCCAGGATTGTGATGTCCGTGATGTGTTCTCTGCATGTGCTGTCACTAGGGCTAAGTCTAAAGTTACTGGTGCCTTAGAGGATAATGATGATGATGATGTTATCCTAGCTGACACTTTTCTTGCTAATTTGGACCACTCACCAGATGAGGCAGTACCCCGTAGTGTTGATAATTTGTCTCGTCAAGAGTTGGTTGAGTTGCAGGTTGCTGACCCTGAGTTGGGGGGTCTAGCTAACTCTGCTTGCAGTGAGGAAGAGTCAGCTGGTGCTTCTACTTGTTATTATATAAAGTCAGGGGTACTTATGAGGAAGTGGAGACCCCCAACAGCATCAGCCGACTGTGAATGGGAGGTTGTACATCAAGTTGTCATCCCTCGTGTTTGTAGGCAGGATATCATTAGAGTGGCTCATGATTCCAGTTTGGCAGGATACCTTGGAGTGAGGAAGACTGTGGCACGCATTTTGAAACACTTCTACTGGCCAGGTATATTCAGGGATGTTTCCTGGTATTGTAAGTCTTGTCACACCTGTCATGTTGTGGGGAAGTGTAATCAGACCGAAAAGGTTGCACCTCTAGTTCCCATTCCTCCTTTTGAGGCGCCATTCACCCGTGTGTTGGTGGATATTGTGGGCCCTCTTCCTAAGACTTCTTCAGGATTTTCTTATGTGTTGACCCTGATTGATATGGCTACTCGTTATCCTGAAGCCATTCCACTTAGAAATATCTCAGCAAAGAACGTGGTTAAGGAAATGCTGGGGATTTTCACAAAGTTTGGTCTGCCCAAGGAGGTACAGTCAGACCGGGGAACTAATTTCATGTCAAATGTTTTCAAGCATCTCTGAAAGAGTTGGGCATCACCCAGATCACGTCTTCAGCTTACCATCCCCAGACCCAAGGAGCGTTGGAGAGATATCATCAAACACTCAAATCGATGCTCAAGAAATACTGTTTGGAACATCAGAAAGACTGGGATAAAGGTCTTCCATTCGTTGTATTTGCCACAAGAGAATCTCCAAATGAATCACTGGGCTTCTCACCCTTTGACCTACTGTTTGGCCATGAAGTAAGAGGACCCCTTAAGCTACTCAAGGAATGCTGGCTGTCGGAGGAAGATGACGTCAACCTGCTGGATTATGTGATGAAGTTCAAAGAACGGCTGTCCACTGCTTTACAGCTGGCGAGAGAGAATTTAGGAGCTGCTCAGGAGAAGATGAAGACTTGGTATGATAAGAAATCCAGGTTACGTCACTTTCAGCCGGGAGATCAGGTTTTGATTCTGCTACCGGTGCATGGGCAACCTCTTCAAGCCAAGTTTAGTGGTCCTTATTTCGTGGAGAAGAAACTCAGTGATGTCAACTATGTCCTCGCCACACCAGATCGTAGAAAGAACAAGCAACTTTGTCACATCAACATGCTAAAGTTATATCACAGGCGGGACGAAAATAACCCAGTCTGCACTGTAGCTGTTCCACCCGAGTCTGCAAGTGAAGTTCTCCCATGCACCATGAGCCTGAGTGATAGTTTGGGGAAGAATCCTGATATCATGAATGATCTCCAGACTAAGCTTTCTCATCTACCTCCCGAGGAAAGGCAGGAGTTTTCGGCATTACTGCAGGAGTACCCGCAAGTGTTCCATGCCACTCCAGGAAGAACCACTGTGTTGATGCATGATGTCGATGTTGGAGACGCAAAGCTCATTAAACTGCCTCCTTACCGTGTGAACCCAGTGAAAGTTCCTCTCATCCAGAAGGAGCTTGGCTACCTGTTGGACCACAAGATGATTGAGCCCTGTCAGATCTAGTGGAGTTCTCCTGTCACTCTAGTCCCTAAGCCAGGTGGGTCACAGCGGCTTTGCATTGACTACAGATGTGTTAATCAGATAACCAAAACAGACACTTACCCTCTCCCTCGCGTGGAAGATTGCATAGACAAGATCGGAAAGGCTAGGTACATAAGTAAGTTTGATTTGTTAAGGGGATACTGGCAAGTACCTATAACTGAACCTGCTAGGGAGATCTCATGTTTTGTAACACTAGGAAACTACTTTTGCATGTTCTGTAATGCCATATGGCATGAAGAATGCACCAGCCACATTTCAGAAGCTCATGAATGTTGTAACAGAGGGTTTGGCAGGGTGTGTTGTTTATATTGATGTTGTGTTGATCTTCAGTGACAACTGGAAGGATCACCTATGCCATGTCGGTGGGTTTCTTGAGCGTTTGGTTCAGGCTAATCTTGTAGCTAATTTATCAGAGTGTGAGTTTGGTCAAGCTAAAGTTCAGTACCTTGGGTACGTAATTGGTGATGGACATGTTGCACCACCAGGAGCTAAGGTTCAGGTTATAAGTGATCTTCCCAGACCTAAAAGTAGGAAAGAGCTACAAAGATTTTTGGGAATGGTAGGTTATTACAGGAGATTTGTTCTTAACTTTTCAATTCTTGTATCACCACTTACAGAC
>NC_136954.1:4828574-4843574 GCF_032717465.1 Coenobita brevimanus
TTCATAACTCGAGTTTTTTCCTCTCTTAACCCCTTATATATATTTAATAACCAAAAGGACATAGCACAACCCTGTCTTACACCAACACTGACATTAAGTCACTTAGACGACAACTTACCCCTTCACCAGCCTCACTGTCATCACAACTCTTAACGACATTCAACAGCTTTCCATTCATATCATACACATGCAAAACCTCCCATAATCCCTCTCTGTTTACCCTGTTGTACATTTACCCCCTATCCATAAATGACTCAAATACCTCATCTACTACAAATTTTCCTGCTCAGTCCTCAGGTGTATTTGTGCTCACTAATTAATATACAGGTGACCAGGTGTGGTTGAAGGTGTCACCGGCTGGATCTGATATTCACAAAATTAATGTCCCACATTTCCCTCTTCCTGCTCCTCTTCTCTCGTTCCTCCTCATCCTCTTTCCACTCCCTCTTTTTCTTCTCATACTACTTTAATTCTTCCTCCTCCTCCTCTCCTTCTCCTCCACTTTTTTCTCCTCACCTTTCTCTTTCCCAATCTCCATTCCTCGTTCAGTATAAAAATATATGTTCTTTCCTAATCCCAACCCGAATAAAGATACACAGAAAACAATTTGTATATAACTAAATAAACAGTGCTGAATTTCCAAGCTATCAGGATGTACCGATCAGGATGTACCGATCAGGCTGTCACCTTCTCATTTCTCTTCACGTTCATCATGGTCATCATGATCATTATCGGTTCTTCTCTATAAAGTCCCCTCCACCTCCTCCTGTTCCTCCATCCTAATCCCTTTCATCCTTTCTGTTCCTTCTCTTCCTTTCTCCTCCCCCCTTTCTCCTTTATCCAACTTCCTCCTTTCCCTAAAAAAGATTAATGGAATATTCACCTATAATTAACCCTTGTTCTTCCATCTCGCTGCTCCGTCCCCATCATTTTTCCCTCTTTCCAGTTTAACCCGTACTCATCCCAACATCACTGTCATCACCACGTAGCGATGGTGTCGACACGCCCAGCAGCTATAACAAACACCTTTAGGACTCCCAAACACAAGGCGTTTTAAGCCTTTACAGGCTTCTATCCTACGTCTTTGAGCGTTTCCGTTCCCAACACCACCACCAAAGTGGATAAAACATTAAAAAAAAAAAAAGAAGCTAAACTACCGGTTGCTCCCGATTCTGTTTTCTTTCCCTAAATGGTACTCTAAAATAACATAAGCAATGGTCTTCCGGTTTGCAGAGAACCTTCAGTCTCCAGCAGGTATGATTCTTGAAAGACGGATTCTTCGCACCTTCCATAAATTCAGGGACAGAAGTGTTAAAGTACATTTTACTTCAATATAGCCAAGACCCCGCTTACCTTGAAAAGGTACTTTGACCAAAAGCCCTCGTTCATTTCCTTTTTTCTTTTAATATAGGCAACTAATAAAAACATACATTTGGAAAAAATGTATGAAGATGTAGTAGGGATGGCAGGGGAAAAAAAAAAAGAGGAGATTGATCGCGACAGTATAAGCACATGTAAGCCAATCCATAAATTATTTTATTATTTTTTCCTGGAATATACGTACCATTGTGCTGTAGCAGCGACATAAGTGTAGGTGTACTCTGGAAGAAAAGTGTTGTGGATATGGTATAACTATTCCTTCACCATGCAATACATCAAATACTCGTGTCAAAAAAAAAAAAAAAAAAAAAAAAAAAAAAGATTTTTCATGTAGTAATACTGTCTCCACTTTTTTGTCACTTCACATTCATACTCTTTTACAAAATATTTCTTCATAATTCATAAACTTGTAAAATAAACTACGCTATAAATATAATCTTTAGGTACTCACATCTTCGGGGAATTAAGTATTGGTGAATGGAATCTGGAAGGTATTGGCGTAAGCATAGTGAGTACCGTAACGCTCTTCGTCTCCTCCTTTCATCATCTCCTCTCTTCATCCATCGTCATATTCTTACCAGTTCTCCTCCACCTCCACTTCTTCCTGCATTTTCTCTTCCTTCTTTCTCTACCATTTAGTCCTTCATATCCTTTACTACACTTCTACCTCTTTTTCCTCCTTCTCTTCCCTCCTTTCCTAATCCCAGTCCCATCTTAAGATCACCTCCCCCCAGGACACAATATAAACACACAAATTCAATGACACGTTAATATGTAAAGCAGGTACTCACATTTTCCGGGAACCAGGGCGTAACGAAGGGCATCTGGAAGGTGTTGGCGTAGGAGTGGAGCGTATCGAAGCTGTCAGGCTGGACCGACCCGACCATCGCCCACACAGGCCGCGAGAACTGACGGCAGACTGGGGGAGAGAGAGGGAAACTAGATTAGCAAGAGAAAATAATAATCATCATCATCATCATCATCACCATAATCACCTCCACCATACCCTCTTTCCCACTCAAGGATGGGTTGAGACAGTGACCAGAAAACAAGGAATGATAAAATAGGAACAATAGGTCAAAATTCGAGGCGGTAGAGAGGTCAGAAGCCAACTTAAAAAATAATGCAAATGTCTGAACCCAAACTAACACGAGACCAAATCTTCATCAGGGCAGGTAAGAAGTAATGACCCAACATACACACCTCCTTATCTTATCTCCTGTCTACCCTCCTCACCTTAATTTATCATTTCCTCTCTGGGCCTTGCTTTTCTAGGATATAAGGGAGGTGTCTTAGCCCCTAGCATTTTGCTATTCATTTTCCATATCACTCCTTAACACTACCTTGTCAGATCCATTATTTATATCATTTTAATATCGATATAGCTTGGACCAGAAGCCTACATGGCAATATTGCGGGATGATGTGTTGAAAAAATCGCTGAGGAAAAGGTGTTACGGGATATCCGAGGCCACTTAGGAATGATCCTCTATTTTCATTCTTCGTCGAGTGAACAATAGCTCAACTCACCAAGTTCAAGTTACTAAGTCTCTCTCTCTCTCTCTCTCTCTCTCTCTCTCTCTCTCTCTCTCTCTCTCTCTCTCTCTTTCGACCTACGTGGGATAAGTTGCAAAGGAAGAAAATCTGGACGAAGTTAAGGTAAAAGGGATTTATCAATATCATTTTAAGAATCTCATAATCACAAACAGTTAAATAAAATTACTGTCAGCCTTAAAACTGTATAGACTTTCATTTTAACTTGGTCCACATTTTTCTCATTTTGCTACTTATTTCATGTAGCTCAATTGCAGAAAAAGACAATGCTACGGCTCTGTATCCTTTCTACAGCACTTCTTCGTGAGAAACATCGTATTTCAGTGTCAGTCTACTGTTCCAACTCAGCAGTCAAGATGGAGAGATGGCAATTTTAGGTCAGGTCAGAGTAAAATGGGTAACAGACATGACCCCACCGCGACAGGGCTATCCTTTTCAATGCTTTAGACGCACTTTGATTTACTTATGCAGGTTGAACCCAAACCATACCATTCAGGTGAGGAAAAGTCGAGCATTCCAGATATACTGTGGCGGTTTGAGCCATTAGACATTTATAATTTATCTCAAATGAACAAAACTGTCTTAAAGGGGACAGAATCAATAAACTAAATGTGTCCAACGATCACTCTCTCTCTCTCTCTCTCTCTCTCTCTCTCTTCTCCCTTGTCCCCCTCTCATCATCTTGCCTCTCGAAAGCCCTATACCTCCTCTCTGCTCACTTTCATCCCCCATCACTTCCTTTCTGCCTCCTCTCCTCCCCTCCTCTCTCCCCTTTGCTTCCTCTCCTATCACAGCATAATTCTCTTGTTTGAGGGCATCCTTAACCACTTCTCATAAAGAAAAGAGGGGGGGAGGGACCCCTAAAGAAAACTGTCTGGTGGTGGCAGGGGAAAATGGCCCTCTTTATTGAACAAGTTAAAGGTAGTTAAGTCTAATAACGGAATTCCTGCTTGAACTCTATTAATTTATTCTCCTTGAACTTTATTAATTTATTTATATAGTTATTTTATTTATACCTTTCTACCATCAACATATCACGAATCAAGAACACACAAGAGACTTTTAAAGTGTAAGAGGCAGGATGAATCGCTAAAGAAGAAGTGTTACGACAGCCCCCAAGGCGCAAGAATATGTCCCTCAATGGCTGGAGGGGACGCTGGCTGGCTACTCCATGGATTGTGTCGACTGAGGGGAAGTAATCTGGGGTGACTAGGGAGATGACCCGGGGTGAGACGAGGAGAGATTAATAGGGGTGAGGGGTGATTTATTGGGTGGTAAGGCGTGAAATGATGTGGGAGTATGGGAGGATGTGTAAGTGATAATTTGTTGGGGTGAAGGCAATGTGTAAGGCTATGAGGAGGGGAGAAAGAGGGGAGGAAGGGGTAGAAGAGAGACTATGGGTAGGGGTGATGTAAGGGGGAAGGGTGAGGGGAAAGTAGGAGGGGGAAAAATGACACAGGGTAGATGTGTGAGGAAGGGAAGAAAAATGAAGTGAGGGTTTATGGGTGGGAGAATGACGGGAGGGGTAATTGGCAGGGAAATGGTTGGAGGGGTAATAATAGGTAGGGGAATGGTTGGAGGGGTAATGGGTAGGGGGTTGGTCGGAGGGGTAATGGGTAGGAGAATGGTTGGAGGGGTAATGGGTAGGGGAATGACTGGTTAAGACAATGGGTAGAGAAATGACTGGTGAGGTAAAGGGTAAGAGAATGAAGGGAGATGTAATGGGTAGGTGAGTGACTGGAGGGGTAATGGGTAGGGGAATAATGGGAGGGGTAATGGGTAGGGGAATAATGGGAAGGGTAATGGGTAGAGGAATGATGAGGGGTAATGAGTTGGGGAAAGTGAAGGCGAGAGACTGGCCTAGGGGAGGGGAAGTAAGGGAAGTAAATAGACGTGAAATGAAGGGTGGGGGGGAAGGTGGAAATGTAAGAGATAGAGTGAAAAAGAAGATAAGTGCGTCAAAGGAGGTGGTTCTGGTGAGGTGGCTGGAGTCAGGGGGTTGGATGGCTGAGATAAGGGGTACTGGAACGACGTGAGGTGAGGCTGTCTGGCCCTCAGTTGACGACAGAAAGCTTAACTAAATTATTCTCGTTACTGAAAGCTGATTTTTGTCTCAGCTTACATGTGGCCAGTTCTCGTCCACAAAAATCTCTTGAAATCCTTACACGACGATATATCAACTTTTATTCCTTCTATTACTAAACGACTTTTTTTTTTCATCGTCATAGTAAAGAGGTTATCTTAATCATAAACATTTAATTAATGCACATTTCGGGTAAGGCAGGTTAAATGTATCGCGTATCGAACCTGAGCTGAAAAAAATAAAAAAAGGCCAGTGAGTATCGTTTTCTCTTATTCACTCTCTCCGAACTTGAGTGGAAAAAGTGTCCTGACATTTTATACATATTTTTAAGCTAATGGTGATTGAATTTGATCCGTGTTTTGAGAATTATACTAAAAATACGTGTCGTTTTTGGTTTCACACTAGAAATATTAGATGACAGAACTTTAAAAACTTACTGGTATTTTTTCACCTATCTGACCTTAGACTTTTTCGAGTTCATCTTCATCTTTTTCAATTTATTCGACTCTGAACATAAGTTAGGTAGCCCGTTTCCAAATTCTAGTTATCTACCTATAACACACCAATCAAGGGGTGGTGCACGGCAGAATTTTGGGTTTATTTGTATTTTCTCCCACTCGACACTAGGCACAGTTTACGTAACCAGTTTCAGTGGTCCTGTCACCCACCTCCGACATATCAACAAAGTGCTGGTTCTCTGCAGCTCTCACTCGTCATCCTGGCACTTGGGCACTAACACCTACTGTCTCTTGTGTATTACGAAATTGATACCACATTCCAATCTGGTATTACGGTATCAGTGGTGGTGTCTTCATGGGTCGCATTTTAAGTGGCAACAATGATGTCGAAAAACTCTTCCTTAGCAATTTATTCCGCGAATTACATCTCACTATCCTCTTACATGTTACTGATGTAAATTATGTCGAAATTAAAATTATATAGGCATACAAATGAATTTTAAGGTGCAAAAGAATCCACAAAGACCGGGATGCTACGAAGCCTCCTATGGCACACACGACAAGGCCCTAAAGCATGTCGGTGGGCTGATATGAAAGACCAGTTAACAAGACGGTATCCACTTTCAATCCACCCCCCACAACACAACCTTACTCCTTCACTCCCAGGACGTATTATTATTATTATTATTATTTACTTTACTATTGGTCTTACTAAACGATCTGATTCACATTGAGTGTCCCCTTAGCGGTGAGGCGGGTAATGAAGGATACCAATACTGTTCTCAAACTCTTTCCTACGTTGAACAAAATTGTGTGGAAACAGCTTCAAAACATGGAAACAGCGTCCTCGGCCTGAAGGTATTTATAAATTTTACGCAATACAACAGGGTGTCAAAAAAAAAGTTACTGTGCATTAGTAGATACCGGTACTAACACATTCCACAAACATCTTACAGTGCCACACCCCCAACTGCCATACCTCATGCCGGAAACACCTTGCACTGCCTCATCGCACAATGTCACATCTCAAACTGCAACAATTCACAAGCCACATTCCAGACTGCCACATCACACAGTGCCACATCTCACACTGCCAAAATTCAGCATCTCACACTACCACATATCTTACTGCTACGCAACATACTACCATATCTCACATTGCCACACCTCATACTGCCTCATATTACACTGCCGTACCTCACTCTTCCACACTTCACACTGCTGCACCTCATACTGCCACACCTTATACATATTGCTATAACACACTGACATACCTCACACTACCACATCTCATACTCCTATACATAACACCGGCATATCAGACACCGCCACACTTCATTGTACGGTATTTCAAGCTACACATTACACTACCACACCACATACGGCCACATTTCCCAGTACCACATCATAACTACCAAATCTCACACTGTCACATCACACACTATCAGACAACAGACGTCCAAATCTCTCTCACACTTCACACTACCACATCACACTACAAGATCTCACAGTGTCACACCACACACTGCCATATCTCACACTACCACACCACAGACGTCCAAATCTCTCTCACACACTTGACACTACCACATCACACTACCAGATCTCACACTGTCAGATCACACACTGTCATATCTCACTCTACCAGACCGCAGACGTCCAAATCCCTCTCACACTACCTTATCTAACACTATCAGATCACACACTGCCATATCTCACACTTCCAGTCCACAAACGTCCAAATCTCTCTCTCACACTTCACACTACCATATCACAGTACCAGATCTCACGCTGTCACATCACACACTGCCATATCTCACATTACCAGACCACATACGTCCAATCCCTCTCACGCTACACACTACCACATCACACTACCAGATCTCACACTGCCACGCAACGCAGGGTCACAGCATACACTAATACGTACACCAGACAGTGCCACATCTCACCACCTTACATCATACTACTACATTTACCTACATATACCTGCACTACACTCCACTACACTCTTCCTATGCAAGCTTTTGTTCTGTGTTATTTATGCAAACTCTGTCAATATTAATACAACAAATTTTCAACAACGAAGAATTTACTATTGTGTAATGTGTAAAATATATGGTCACGGAAGAAATATTACAATCTCTTAATTTCATGACAACAAGGCAAATTAAAACTCTTTTTTTCTCTCTCTCTCTCTCCGGATAGGCCTACTGTGCTCCCCGCAAGGCCTTCCTAAGAGGAGGAATGAGCAACAGACGTGACGCCAGGCTTAAGACGAACAGAAGATGGTCGACCAAATACGTGTGTCTGTGTGTGTGTGTGTGTGTGTGTGTGTGTGTGTGTGTGTGTGTGTGTGTGTGTGTGTGTGTGTGTGACAGTAATGCTTGGCTTCTATTTTTATTTATTTACGTGAATGAAATAGCAGCATGTGAGTTACTTATGTACTTCTAGTTGCTGACTTGTAAGTGATCACCAAAAGACATACGAGTATGAAGGAAAGAGCAGTGTTCAGCTACTCTGAATTGAGTTTTATCTGCGATACATCAACCATCTGGCAGTCTGCAGGAGCGTCATTGTAATGAAGTGCTTAACTACATTTCCATGTGTCGTATTAATATATTTTGCTTCTTTTTCTAATTACCATTTCATATATCTAAAGCGAAGGAAAATTTTGCTCTGAATTACCAGCGACTTCATAATATTACATAAAAACCGTAATAACTAGAGGATGAAGAGCAACACAGGTTTCTATTATGTAAGGTTAACTTGCACTATAACTCTCAGGTTCCCATGACTCATTCCCAGATAATAAAATCGCCTGACGTTAGCCGGCAGAGAAAACTTTGGTAACGAGGATATTTTATTCCGATGCCATATACGCGGGTAATCTGTGTTCCTATAATCAACGTAAATACTGGAGGACTATAGGACTATTGTGGTATTTCAGTATGAAGCACCTTAGGACTTATTCCTGCTTCCACATGCAAGGCTAATAATACATCAATATTAACACTCGTGGTCGGAACACCTGCAGTATTCTATTCCAAGTTAGGCGATAATATTCAATAAAGAGCACGTCACAAGAGCCTGGGAGCTTTAATGTTTTTACCAGTCACATTCTCATGGTATTCTATTTCACCCAACGCCAGACGATTTTATTCAGGCGAAAGATCGTCACAGGAGGCTATTCTCTGCACTGCAATATATCGCAGGGTTATTGTATGATTTGATTTTTTTTCTTTTTCGAGTGAATGAAATACCAACAGCTAGGTAAGCACTATACCGTACTCATGAGGGTGTATTTGTATGTGTACGTGCAAGGAAAATCTGTATTGTAATACATCTACCTACGTATTGCAGGAGTATCACTTGATTTGCAAACCCTGGGCGGCCCGTAAATGGCGTCAATATTGTTTTTTTAATAGACACTCGTCTGGCGGTACCTCGTGTGCTGCGGGAAAGGCTGAGTATGCTGGTGTGGGCGTGAATGTGGCAGCAGGAGCTGGAAATTAATAGATGATATAGGAAAGATACTGATAACATTGACTGAGCCGTCCACGCCACGAGCAAGAAATCGCGAGGAGAGTGCAAGAGATGCGCTACATATATACCACCCTGTATAGGATATGTAAGGGAACTGATCAGCATTTCCGAACCCAAGCAAAATTTGTACTGCGCTATATCCTTGGTGAAGCCTGAAAAAATATTGTTGACCATACAAGAGACTAGGAGCGGGAAACGTGTACAGCTCAGATAGCGAGACACAGCAGCCTAAGCCAATTAGCCAAAGGAGACTTAGTCATTGTCAGGCCGGGGACTAACACACTGTTCTTACGTCAACTGCTGCTCTTGACGTCAATGGCTTGTTAGGGAGAATGGAATGAGAGCTACGCCCATTGCACTAGCCAGTTTCTTTGCAGGGTAGATGCGCCTCTCTCTCTCTCTCTCTCTCTCTCTCATCAGTGGCTTGTAAGAGAGAGAAGAACGATAACTTCACCCTCCTGCATCAGTCAGCTTCCATCCCAAGGTAACCTCTTGCCTCTTCTGTACCTGTAACCTTCCTCATAATCCTGAACCCTGCATTATTTTCCTCCTGTCCATTATGTTCCTTCAGTCTTTAGTCCTCGTCTCTGCTAATTTTAGCTCTGCTATTTTTCCCTGTAATCCTTCTTTCCTCACTGCTGTTAAACTTGCTACGTCTCTTTTGTACTGCTGAACCCTTGTATCCTTTTTCCTCTCTGTTACTATGATCACACAATCTCCTTCTCTGCCATCTTTGCTACTTCCATCTCTGCTTTTTCAAATCTGGTCCTTTCTTCTTCCCACTTCTGCACCTATTACCCAAGCATCACAAACACACAGTACATCCATCTATCTATCAATCAATTAATCTATCTATATATCTGTAAGTACTTTTGGATTAACCATCTAAGGGGCATGGTCTTCCTCCGAACTGAAAGAAACCATCCACTTGGTAGCCAGAATATAAAACTTGTGATGCCCTGTCCCTTGAAAATGGATCCCACTGTCCCTCCGTACCCATCACTGAGCCAAAATCTTAGCCTGAATGCACTAAATTACAACTGTGTTGCTCTGCAGTGCTTAACCCGGCACAGCCAACGAGAGCGAGATACTGTGTGTCTGTTTTTTTTTCTCTCTCTCTTTTTGTTCGCCGTATTAGTTTATTATTATTATTATAGGATGGAGAGGTACGATTTTCATGAGTTTTTTCTATCAAACGTGTTATCATAACATGGAAATTACATTCTAAATCACAACACGCACACACACACACACACACACACACACACACTCACACACACACACACACACACACACACACACACACACACACACACACACACACGAGAAATAACCAGGGCAATGTTCCAGCATTCGCCAGAAAAATCTTAACATGGAAATTACTCAGCCTCCTCCTGGTGATGGACATGGCGGTAGTGGCGACAATTTGGTCAGAGCAAAAATAATTCCAGTAGTCACATTCACGCCTCCCATGTTCCGCTGGTAAGTGTCTTTCTTCTATTTCAGTGATGGGCGTGATTTACTTGGCCACTATTAACACTCTCAGGCTCGTATAACGCTGTTTTTCTGAATAAATTGTCACAATATAAATCGAATTAAAATATAGGAGTTGTTCCGACTATGTGTGGAATGATCTTAATACTGACTCTCATACTCACTTTCAGGTAAACAAAACGTTGTAGCGGTAGCTTGAATAGACCACTAGATTGGTTCCGATCATGAGGGGGTTAAGTGTAATCCCGCCGCCTTACATACGGACATTTAACACATTCCACCTGCTCTTCTCACCCTATACCCCACACACCTTCCACACCTACACCCATGCCCGAAGCACTGGGTGGCGGCGGATCACTTCTCTCGCGACGGGAGGGGGATGAAGGTGAAAGAGAGGATGATGGGGGAGAGAAAGGTGTCAAAAGGCAGCCAGGATGGGGGAGAGGGGAGGAGAGGCTTCTAAAAAAGTGAGGGACTAGACGGGGGAGGGTAGACTAAGGGATGGAGTGGTAAGGGAAGCAAGTGAGGAGAGGTTAAGGGGATGGGAGGGAGGTGTCAGAATGCATGGAAGGAGGTGGAAGGGAAGTTAGGAAAATGGGGAGAAAGGAGTTAGAATGCTGGACTATGTGGTGAGGGGAAAGGGTGACAATCTGCATACAGCTCCTGTCCCTATGTAAATATGTAAATCAGGCAATTCTAGGCCTTAAAACATATATAAAACGAGGCAATGCATGAGTCAATGCATTTTACTGTATATGAAGGAGAATGGATGTGTGTGTGTGTGTGTGTGTGTGTGTGTGTGTGTGTGTGTGTGTGTGTGTGTGTGTGGTACAGTCTCGAAACCTTGACTTTTACCCCAGACCTTGTATTACTATGAAACTGGCTTGTTAAGTCGCCATCTTCATTCCTTCATATTTTCGTAATGCCTCGAGTCTTCTTCTTAGAAAAAATTCCACTATTTTTCTGCTAAAGTGTTGATTTTTCGTGGTCCAAATTTTTTGAGATCTCAGAGAGAAAAAATATATCGATTATTCACGTGGTCATTTATTTATTTATTTATTTATTTATTTATCCTTGCTGCAACAGCCTCTTCTTCCACCTAGGTTATATATCCGAAAACGCCTCGACTTCTTCATGGCCAAGCCTTTTAGAAAAAGTAAATAAAAAATAAATGTCCCGATTTTGTTTACAAGCAAAACATGAATGCCACGATTTTTTCACGTGTTATATGGTCCTTTCCTTTTACTCATACATTTCTACTAACTCTAGATTTTTTTTTTTTTTTCATGGCTCACGGTTTTAGATTACCGTTACAGTACATGCAGTAGTTGGATCGTTTGCCGAACTGACTTCTTTTTCCCCTTCATATTTTCGTAATGCCTCGATTTTTCCCCCACCCGTAAAATCACCATACATTTCCGCCAACACCACGATCTTTTCCTGGTCCAGACTTTTAGGGAACCCGAAAAGAAAATCTAAAGCAAATCCGCAGCGCCTCTCGTGGATGGCCGGTGGTGGTGGGCATTTTCAGGGATGACGCCCGACGTGTGTGCCGATAACACCGAGGGCGATGGCTTTCACTCAGGGAAATTCAGGAAGGAAAGAGAGGAGCAGCGGCGCCGACCTTAAGAAACCAAAACGGGTAGGGAGGCGAGGAGAAAGGATGGAGAAAAAAGCTGTTTGTTCTGGCGTGATCTTACTTCAATTTTATCTGGAAATACACTATATCGAAAGCTAAAACTCCTAACAATGGTAAGGATTATATTGTAAAAACAAAACACTGAAAAATTAATATATAAAAACAACTCATAAATATTACCAGTATATTGTCGATTAGTAGGCAAGGAAAGACTGAGGAAAAAGACGTGTTTATCTCGCTTTAGTAATGTACCTCCAGCGTAATGACACACACACACACAAAAAAAAAAAAAAAAAAAAAAGACAAACACTGCACTAAACAAGTGTTAAACTGCTGACTGCCAGTAAGTGAGTCTGGGAAAAACCTGTGTGGTTTACTGAAGGCTTCGCTCAGTCTTGCACCGTAAACTTAACATGCACCAAGAATGTCAGCACCATATTTTTAACAGGTCAAACAAAACAAGGGCGGCGGGCAGGGAGAGACAAAAAAAAAAAAAAGTGATTTATCATTGGATTGCATAGCCGTTTTATTAAGAATAATGACTAAACCCAAAGCTACAACGCACTAACAACGTGATGGTGGTACGCTGTGGGGACCATCATCCACTCACTTGATGTAGTACTGTCTACTTCTTTCCAAGGAGACTCTACACTGAGTGACAAGGCTATAGGCCTCCTGTGACCCAGGAAACCATATACAACGCTGGGTGGTAACCATACATCGGAGTAATGAGCAACTTACTATGGTGCGACGTCCACGCAGGAACTAACGCTCCACACTTCCCCGCCGCTCACTGTGGCGAAGCCCTGTCCACCGCAAGGGAACACCGGTTCACTGCACAGGATGGCCCTGCAGGGGCGGTTGCTTGTCTCCGGTTGATGGGTCTGCTCTGCCAGACAGACCAGGGTTGCTTTACTACTACTGCTAACAACATAAGCATACTTAACAAAATCGCCGCCCGAACAGTGATAGTATTATCACAGCAGGAAGAGAAAGCTGGTGGGAAAAGCTGTGTATTGTGACGTAGTCTTAACTCAGTACTGTACAGTACTTTCGTTTAACCATTACTGAACACAAACGCGACAATAGGAACAAAAATTTGTCGTCAAGCCCTATAATGTTAACAGGTAGGCAATGGCATGGATGGAAAAAGGTATATGTTTTGCCCTAACCTTCCTTTAGCGGTCTCAGGTTTATACCGAAAACATAAAAATGAAACCCAAGGCTGCAGACCAGAATAATGTAAGCTTTAAATCGTCAAAACATCACAACAAACGTTCCTAAGTAAGGTGTTATATTGTTGACTAGCCGAGAGAGAGAGAGATAGATAGATAGATAGAGAGAGAGAGAGAGAGAGAGAGAGAGAGAGAGAGTTTTATGCAGAATAGATGAGTGGATGATTCTAGAGGGGAGGCTAAACAAAATCTGGAATATTTTTTCACCCTGTATACATAATGTTATATTTACTGACCATATTCTACCCATCCCTGCCTGGCCTTCATCCACACCATTTATCAGTCTTAGGCCCGTATTCTCGTCGCGTAGGGAGGCTCCCTAACACCTCTTCCTTTGCAATTTATTTTTAGATAAGGGTGGTTAATATCCTTTTGTAGGTCTACGTTATGTATGCAGAGTATAGCGATATAGGATGGATTAATGTACTGTAATTCAGAATAGGATAGTAAGGTGTAAAATAAGCAAAATAAATCGCTTACAAAAGGTGTCAGGGAGCTTCCTTAACCAACGAGAATACGAGCCATAGTGACCTCTGTTAAACGGGAAATGTTCGTGTGACTCAGATAAACAGAATCACATGCTATTACCTGAAAGAGAATACACGCTTTGACGAATGTGTGTGTGTGTGTGTGTGTGTGTGTGTGTGTGTGTGTGTGTGTGTGTGTACATAGTATATACTCGTATAGTTTATATGTAACATATATACTAGCATATTTTACTTGTAACATATACTCGTATATTTTATTTATATAAATACATACATACGTACATACATACATATCCATTAATACACAACTGCAAATAAATAGATAGTGATACATACATACATACATGCATGCATATACATACATTCATTCATACGTTAGTCATATATACAATATAAACAGATAATTCATCGTAAATTAAATTTTCACTATTACAGGGAAATATTTAATCAAGAGTACTATACATATCTGATAAAGGAGAGTAGGAGAAGGGAGAGGAAGGTAAGAGGAGAGGAAGGAAAGGAGAGAAAGTAGGAGGGTGTGAAGAACGTAGCCAAGGATAAGAAGAACTTGAAGAACTTAGAAGGGGGGACAAGAGGAACATAGAGGAGGGTAAGAGAACGTGAAGAGAGCAAAGATAAGAGTTACGTAAGAGGGTATCAAGAAATGAGGAAGGTAGAGGAGAGCAAGGGGAACGTAAAAACGGAGAGGAAGGTAAATGGAAGGTAGAGGGGGATAAGAGGAAAGTAGGAGGAGCGTACAGAAAGGTTAAAGGACGGTAGAGGAGGATAAGAGGACCGTAAGAGGAATGTCGAGGAGGGTAAGAAGAATGTGAGCAAGAGAAGAATGAGGGTGAGAGAACAAAGGCTTGCAGGGACTAGCCATCAATACATTACAGGGCGGAAGGGAGACAATGTGTGTGTGATGCTTTGACTGAACTTTGTTGGTGGAGAGTTGAGGAAATGATGTGTTTTGTGTGATGGTATTTGTGGAAGGGGTTTTTGGTGGGCGAAATGTGGGAGGCTGAAATGTTACTTAATAATGCTTCTGATTCCTATTTACCTCATTCAGGAAGTGGTAACAGGTTTAGGGTGGTGTTGGTGGTCACACACACACACACACACAC
>NC_136954.1:4848574-4908574 GCF_032717465.1 Coenobita brevimanus
ACTACTGTCCCGTAAAGTTCCAGGTTCAAAACAAAAGAGTTAGGTAAAATTACAAGTTAAAGTTTAATGCTCAAACTAACAACAAAACATTCAGGACTCATAAGGATAATGTAATGGCAAAAAACAGGTTAAATATATGGTTAACTGCAATAGCCTCTATTAACACGAAATTAGCAAGAGTAAATTTACCTAAGTCAGCCCTGATAAAATGAAAATACACTGGGTAATGCTCAGTTAATGCAAGATAAATTATTACAGATACAATATATTATTAATGATGGCTAACAACAAGATCCTTTACATAAATCACAAAAACCTTACTAGGCCTAAGAATCAACCTTATGCTACACAGTACAAGAAAAAAATGCAACAACAGTTATACTCAAATTACACACAGCTGCTAGATGGCTGGAGACTTCCTGAGCACTCACAATAATAACAACTGTACAGGGGAGGACAGAGATGTGAGCAAAATGAGGAAGAGATCTAAGTGGCAATTAATGTGGAGACTGAGCTCATTATATAGGGGCCAGAAGAGCTTGATACAACTTGTAAGAAGGATGCGCAAATGAAGCCACAGGGGACAAAGAGCTGACAATCCTACTCTGAACAACAGAAAGGACGACCCACTCTACTATAACGGTAGAAGGGAGGACTGAGGTAGAGCACGCTCTTGATCAAACATGCACCAACTGTACGTTAGAATTACACAAAGGATGATGAAATCATAGGCTATGTAACACTTCCCCACAAAGAAAAAGAAATCTACAAAGGAAATTTCTTATTACTCTAAAACAATCTGTCTAAAGTCTAGATAAGCAATCTGCAATAACATTTTCTTTCCCCTTGACATGCTGTATGTCTAATGAATACTCCTGAAGAAGTAGACTCCATCTTGTCAATCTCTGATTTTTATCTTTAAACTTACTAAGGAATTTCAGTGGGTTATGATCGGTATAAATGACTATGGGGTCAAAACCAGAACACAAATAAAATGAAAAATGCTGTAAACCCAAAATCAAGGCCAAAAGCTCTTTCTCAATAGTTGAGTAGTTCTTTTGAGGTGGAGTGAACTTCTTACTGTAATAAGATACAGGGTGTTCAATACCCTGATCATCCTCTTGCAGCAAAACAGCCCCAGCTCCTGTATCACTTGCATCAACAGCCATCTTAAAAGGCTTAGCAAAATTTAGAGTAGCGAGCACTGGCTGACTTAATAGGATAGCTTTAAGTTTGTTGAAAGAGGATTCACAGTTATCGGTCCATACAAATTCAACTCCTTTTTTCAGTAGGTCTGTAAGTGGTGATACAAGAATTGAAAAGTTAAGAACAAATCTCCGGTAATAACCTACCATTCCCAAAAATCTTTGTAGCTCTTTCCTACTTTTAGGTCTGGGAAGATCACTTATAACCTGAACCTTAGCTGCTGGTGGTGCAACATGTCCATCACCAATTACGTACCCGAGGTACTGAACTTTAGCTTGACCAAACTCACACTTTGAAAAATTATCTACAAGATTAGCCTGAACCAAACGCTCAAGAAATTTACTGACATGGCATAGGTGATCTTTCCAGTTGTCACTGAAGATTAATACATCATCAATATAAACAACACACCCTGCCAAACCCTCTGTTACAACATTCATGAGCTTCTGAAATGTGGCTGGTGCATTCTTCATACCATATGGCATTACAGAACATGCAAAAGTCTTTCCTAGTGTTACAAAACATGAGATCTCCCTAGCACGTTCAGTCATAGGTACTTGCCAGTATCCCTTTAACAAATCAAACTTACTTATGTACCTAGCATTTCCGATCTTGTCTATGGAATCTTCCACGTGAGGGAGAGGGTAAGTGTCTGTTTTGGTTATCTGATTAACACGTCTGTAGTCAATGCAAAGCCGCTGTGACCCACCTGGCTTAGGGACTAGAGTGACAGGAGAACTCCACTCGCTCTGACATGGCTCAATCATCTTGTGCTCCAACAGGTAGCCAAGCCCCTTCTGGATGAGAGGAACTTTCACTGGGTTCACACGGTAAGGAGGCAGTTTAATTGGCTTTGCGTCTCCAACATCGACATCATGCATCAACACAGTGGTTCTTCCTGGAGTGGCACGGAACACTTGCGGGTACTCCTGCAGTAATGCCGAAAACTCCTGCCTTTCCTCGGGAGCTAGATGAGAAAGCTTAGTCTGGAGATCATTCATGATATCAGGATTCTTCCCCAAACTATCACTCAGGCTCATACTGCATGGGAGAACTTCACTTGCAGACTCAGGTGGAACAGTTACAGTGCAGACTGGATTATTTTCGTCCCGCCTGTGATACAACTTTAGCATGTTGATGTGACATAGTTGCTTGTTCTTTCTACGATCTGGTGTGGCGATGAGATAGTTGACATCACTGAGTTACTTCTCCACGAAATAAGGACCACTAAACTTGGCTTGAAGAGGTTGCCCATGCACCGGTAGCAGAATCAAAACCTGATCTCCTGGCTGAAAGTGGCGTAACCTGGACTTCTTATCATACCAAGTCTTCATCTTCTCCTGAGCAGCTCCTAAATTCTCTCTCGCCAGCTGCAAAGCAGTGGACAGCCATTCTTTGAACTTCATCACATACTCCAGCATGTTGACGTCATCTTCCTCCGACAGCCAGCATTCCTTGAGTAACTTAAGGGGTCCTCTTACTTCATGGCCAAACAGTAGTTCAAAGGGTGAGAAGCCCTGTGATCCATTTGGAGATTCTCTTGCGGCAAATACAACGAATGGAAGACCTTTATCCCAGTCTTTCTGATGTTCCAAACAGTATTTCTTGAGCATCGATTTGAGTGTTTGATGATATCTCTCCAACGCTCCTCGGGTCTGGGGATGGCAAGCCGAAGACGCGATCTGGGCGATGCCCAACTCTTTCAGAGACTGCTTGAAAACACTTGACATGAAACCACTTCCCCGGTCCGACTGCACCTCCTTGGGCAGACCAAACCTTGTGAAGAACCCCAGCACTTCCCAAACCACGCCCCCTGCTGAGACATTTCCAAGTGGAATGGCTTCAGGATAGCGAGTAGCCATATCAATCAGGGTCAACACATAAGAAAATCCTGACGAAGTCTTAGGAAGAGGGCCCACAATATCCAACAACACACGGGTGAAAGGCGCCTCAAAAGGAGGAATGGGAACTAGAGGTGCAACCTTTTCGGTCTGATTACACTTCCCCACAACTTGACAGGTGTGACAAGACTTACAATACCAGGAAACATCCCTGAAGATACCTGGCCAGTAGAAGTGTTTCAAAATGCGTGCCACAGTCTTCCTCACTCAAAGGTGTCCTGCCAAACTGGAATCATGAGCCACTCTAATGATATCCTGCCTACAAACACGAGGGATGACAACTTGATGTACAACCTCCCATTCACAGTCGGCTGATGCTGTTGGGGGTCTCCACTTCCTCATAAGTACTCCTGACTTTGCTTAATAACAAGTAGAAGCACCAGCTGACTCCTCCTCACTGCAAGCAGAGTTAGCTAGACCTTTCAACTCAGGGTCAGCAACCTGCAACTCAACCAACTCTTGACGAGACAAATTATCAACACTACGGGGTACTGCCTCATCAGGTGAGCGGTCCAAATTAGCAAGAAAAGTGTCAGCTAGGATAACATCATCATCATCATTATCCTCTAAGTCACCAGTAAGTTTAGACTTAGCCCTAGTGACAGCACATGCAGGGAACACATCAGGGACATCACAATCCTGGGCCGCAGCCACTGGCTCACTAGACAACTGAGGAGCTGGACACACTTGACTTCCACCAATATCATTTCCGAGTAAGAAAGTTACACCTGACATTGGGAGTGTCTCAACCAACCCAACCATAACGGAACCATTAACAAAACCAGACTCTAAATTCACTCTGCACAGAGGGACAGAGAAGTAATTATTCCCTACACCTTGTAAGATTACAGTTTCATCAGAGGAATTAACATTAGAGCCTAGAACACTGGTCAGCATAAGGGATTGGCAAGCACCTGTATCACGATATATTTTAACTGATTTCCTGTCATTACTGTCCAGAGGACTGACAAAACCATCAGACAGGAAATTAGCACATGAACTCTTCAGAGTGTCACCCACGTTACTGCTCAAAAGAGGAGCTCCATCATGAGAATTTAAGTTACCCCTCAAAGCAGGTTCAGTTAACTCAGTTAAAAAATTCTGGGAACTCTCAAGGGTGGACACCAGACCAATTGACTGAATATTTAAAGACTCCTTTTTGTTCACATCACGCTGTCTCCTGAAACATTTCTCCATAGTATGACCAAGCTTACTACAATAAGTACATTTACTTTTCTGAAATCTAGAGGTGAAGCTGGTATTTACTTCCTGAGAAACATCATCTTTATTCTCTTTCCTGTTACCTGTACTCTGAGTAGAGGCGACATACTTACTCTCAGCTTTCCTATTTTCTCTAGAATATCTCTTGTGAGTGAGAACATATTCATCAGCTAAAACTGCAGCATCAGACAAATTATCTATTCTTTTCTCATCAAGATATAGGCTTATATCTTTATTAACACACCTCTTGAAGTCCTCCAGCAAAATCATCTGCTTAAATTTACCAAAATCAGAATCCACATTCTTAGAATTTAACCACTGCTCTAACAGATCTTCTTTGATTTTTGCATACTCAACATGGGATTGCTTATCTTGCTTGTAAGTTGTCCTAAATTTTACTCTATAGGCTTCAGGAACAAGCTCATAGGCCTTAAGAATCAAGCTCTTAACTACATCATAATTATCAGATTGATCCTGAGGCAAAGATGCATAAGTTACTTGAGCTTTACCGGTGAGAACAGTTTGAAGGAGTACTGGCCAATACTCCTTGGGCCAATTAAAACCTGTAGCTACCCTCTCAAACAACTGAAAATACTTTGTTAAATCAGATTCATTAAAAGGAGGGACAAGTTTAACATTTTTAGCCACATCAAAATCATCAGAGCTAGATGATCCAGTTCCACCTTGTTTCATGCGATACTCATGGTCTGCCTGAATCCTAGCTAGTTCAATTTGTGCCTGAGCCTGTATCTGTGCCTCCTGAATCCGAGCCTGAGATTCAGCCTCCATAGTATTTGCTTGAAATTCAGCCTCCTTAACACGAGCCTCCTGCAGGGCTAGCTGTAACTTAGCTAATTCAATCTGCGTTTGCTCATTTGGAGGAGTTACATTAAACAAGCTCTTATTAATCATGCCAACAATTTGATCTTTAGAATGATGAGAGTGAACTGCAATTCCCAATTGCTGAGCAACAAGCTTAAGTTCATTCTTTGTTCTGTTTTCTACATCACACACTGTTTGCACATTTGACAAAAAATCTTTGGCTTCATCAAGTGTAGTAATAGTAGACATCATGAATAAATCACAGTCACAAAATATCAAGCAATATCCTTATTATAATATCCTGAATATCCTGATATGAGGTCGCCAAATTTATGTTAAGGAACAGCGAAAGATAATGTACACTTTAAGTGAGAATACTAAAAATCACTACTGTCCCGTAAAGTTCCAGGTTCAAAACAAAAGAGTTAGGTAAAATTACAAGTTAAAGTTTAATGCTCAAACTAACAACAAAACATTCAGGACTCATAAGGATAATGTAATGGCAAAAAACAGGTTAAATATATGGTTAACTGCAATAGCCTCTATTAACACGAAATTAGCAAGAGTAAATTTACCTTAGTCAGCCCTGATAAAATGAAAATACACTGGGTAATGCTCAGTTAATGCAAGATAAATTATTACAGATACAAAATATTATTAATGATCGCTGACAACAAGAACCTTTACATAAATCACAAAAACCTTACTAGGCCTAAGAATCAACCTTATGCTACACAGTACAAGAAAAAAATGCAACAACAGTTATACTCAAATTACACACAGCTGCTAGATGGCTGGAGACTTCCTGAGCACTCACAATAATAACAACTGTACAGGGGAGGACAGAGATGTGAGCAAAATGAGGAGAAGATCTAAGTGGCAATTAATGTAGAACTGAGCTCATTATATAGGGGCCGGCAGAGCTTGATACAACTTGTAAGGCGGACGCGCAAATGAGGCCACAGGGGACAAAGAGCTGACAATCCTACTCTGAACAACAGAAAGGACGACCCACTCTACTATAACGGTAGAAGGGGGGACTGAGGTAGAACACGCTCGTGATCAAACATGCAGCAACTGTACGTTAGAATTACACAAAGGATGATGAAATCATAGGCTATGTAACAACATCCTAACTCAGTCACACAAGATTCACACTGTGGTGTGTGTGCTATCCTGCTACAGGAGAAAATCACTATCGCCAATGAGCGTAAAAACCTCGTATTTACGTTAATAGAGGCAAGCTTGAGGGAAAAAACTCCGTGACGATGGTGAAAATCCTGTACTCAGGTCAAACTGAGCGAAAATTCGTTACATTTACACTGACAACTAATTGTTGTATAGCGTGGTGTATGTACTACACGGTGTAGGTGTGACAGTTGTAGTGTAACTGTACCTACGTGTAAAATGACACAGTAAATATTAATAATATGGCGATGACGAAGGCAGAGGAGAAGAGGCGGCAGCGTGCGGCAGACGATCAGCTGGCCCGTACAGCAAAACTGCTACACCCATTGCTGTACTTGCAAAGTCAATTAAGGTGGAGCATCAAAAGTGTCAATGAGACAAAAATTCTTATAACATTACAATTACTCTCTCTGCCTAGCAATCAGTACATGCTACGAAAGGCACGCTCTAGCTGAAAAATACGAGTGACAGCCTAAGCTTCGTACATTCGAGGTCGCCATTAATTTATTAGATACATTATTAACTAGGAAACGTAGTCGTAAGGGTTCTTAGCGGGGAAGCTCTAACCTGGCATGCACCTCGCTCAACATGCGGCACAGCCGGCCAGCATGTGAGGGTACAGCACCTTAACAACATCCCATCACCCAGTTTAGGGGGAACTCTAACCTGGTGTCCACCTCGCTCGACATGCGGCGCAGCCGGCCAACATGTGAGGGTACAACACCTTAACAACATCCCATCACCCAGTTTAGGGGGAGCTCTAACCTGGCGTCCACCTCGCTCAACATGTGGCGCAGCCAGCCAGCATGTGAGGGAACAGCACCTTAACTTACGGTACATATGTATGTACAGGCCCTGGACATACTGTGTCCTGTGGGGCCAATGGGTGAGACGTCAGGTCTGCACCCACTTCACCACTAACCTGTCTCTCAACTGACTCAGAAATTACAGGTGTGGTTACAAACGGCACAGGAAGGACATGTCCCTGATTAGTGGTACTATGACACACACTGCAGGAGTGCACAAAACTATCTATGTCTCATCCCATCCCTGGCCAGAAAAAGTCAGCTCGGATACGGCCCTGGGTCTTCCTTTTGCCCATGTGACCTCCCGAGGCTGAACAATGACCCCATTGTAACACTGCTAGGCGATACTTGGCAGGAACGACAAACTGCAGTCGAACCTCGCCCTCGGGTGTTCGTGACTCATGGTAGAGCCGTCCTTGTTTACGAAGGAACTTGGCTCGACCTCCCCGTGAATACTTAATCACTCGACCCTTTTGTTTCTTCCACACGACAGTAAGTGTTGGGTCAGAATGTTGTTCTTGAACAACAAGTTGGCTACACATCAGATCTTGCGGCGATTCAATGGTCACTGGGGTGACACAGTCCGGAGCCTCAGCCATGGCTTGTGTTACTGTAGCCGAAGTCTGAGTAGCGTCATCTTCGGTGCAAATATCCTTGACACCGGAAATATTGCCTATTATTAGGTCAAATAAGGGTTCTGGCATGACAACTGCAAGTGTCGTACCAGTATAAAATGGAGATGCCACCTGGATACATGCCTCAAGGAACAACCTCACTGATCCATCAATAAGGTTTGCATGGATCCGTCGACCTGTGTTCTGCTCAGGCCGAACTAAACTCTGCTTGACAGAGCAACCTGAGGACCCATTGTCTCTCAGGACCTTCATAGGTATGCCTCCCACAAACCCTGGCTGAACAAGGAAGGTACTGTCACCTGTGGGAGGGCCTGTGGAGGGAGCAGCTAGCCACTCATGAGGCTGCTGAATAACTGACGCGGCAAACATGGTACCTTGAGACCTAGATACTTGAGGAGTCATACTCAGTGCCTGTGGAGATGGAACATTGGCCATCTGTGGAGGGGGGTTCACTGTCACTGTGGGACTAGTGAACTGTGGGGGAGTACCCATACTGGTAGGGACGTGACCACCGTGCTGCTGCTGAGGAATGAAGGCTGCGTTCGCTTCCTACCTCTTTTGAGCTGGTGGTGAAAAAGTTTGTCCCGATGGTCGGTTGCGTGGCTGATACTGCTGCTGGTTAGGGTACTTGTTGTACCACTTCCACTCAGGTTTCTGAGTGTTGTGCCCCTGGTCCTTCCACTGCGGTTTTGGACCTTGGCCATTATTCTGAGAATGGCCTTGTTGCTGGGGTTCAGTCTGAGACAGCTTCCCAGATTTATCAGGTTTTCTGTTCCAGTTGTTTTGCTTACGAGTTTGGTACCCGTATGCAGTAAAATATGCGTCAGCCTTTTCTGCCATTTGGCTGGCATCTTTCACCTGGCAGATCTTAAGCTGTGCTATGAGCTCAGCAGGCCACGACCTCTCTAGCTGTGTACGCAGCATAAGGTCAATTATCTCCTCACGCGTGGAAGGAGTTTCATCTTTCTCCATCCACTCACCTAAGTAAGCAGTGAGACGGTCGAGGAACTGAACAGCTGTCTCCTTGTCTTGGAGATGAGCTCGCATGAACTGAACTTTGGCGTCGTCTACTGTGAGACCATCCGCCTTAATGAGTGCAGCTTTCATCATCTCATATGTGAGATTGTCTCCACGAATTCTGTGGAGAATATCGAGGGCAGGGCCCTCAAATAAACCAAGAAATTGGAGCCACTTAGCTGCCTCATCCAGTTGATACATGTCTGCCATGTCCTCAAAACGAGCTATGTACGGCTCGATTCGCTCGCCTTCCTTGTATGAAGGAAGCTTGATGCGTGGGGTCGCCAGGACATGTGCAGGGAGAACGCTCGTGGAGCTTGGACCAACTGCACCAGACGTGTCTGAAGCCAAGGAATCTCGCTTGAGCTTCAGCACTTCAAATTCATGTTTTTCGCGTGCTTCTCGCTCAGCACGTTCGTGTTCTCGTTCTCTCTCGCGTTGTTCACGCTCATATTCGCGTTGTTCTCGCTCGTATTCGCGCTCCTTTTTGCGTTCCTCACGCTGAATTCGACACTCTTCACGAGCATCACTCTCGCGCTGCTGTTTGTAATTAAACCGAGGATGAACTCTTTGATTTCAGTTGGGTCCGTAAGACCCATTTCTTTGGCTTCCTGTAAAAATATGGTGGTAGCCATGTCGCTAATTTACTGAGCAAGCCGAAACTGAGTACTGACTGCTGCTTCGCAAACGAATGCTAATAACACAAGTAAAGAATACAGACACAAGCTAGTGGTGATCAGTCTTATCTAGTTAACTGGCAAAAATAAAGCAAAAATGCAAATGACTGGGAAGACTCAATAATTAACACAATGGGTACGGCGAGTTCCCAGGAGCGAATAAAATCGTCTGGCGTTACCGAGAATAAAAAACTAAATAGAGTTAAGTACTCTGTGGATTAATAAAGCAAAAATTCACTTGCTAAATTAACGGTAACCACCAGTAAACTTGTGCCTATAAACTTTAATGATAAATACCTAAATATGAACGAGTGAGTATTATCTCGTGAATGGCTTTAGAGCTAGGAGTTAATATCCTGGAATGAGGTCGCCAATTGTCACCGGGTTTTTAAAATAAATGCAAAAATTAAGTGATAATGTTCAATAATACTGAACAGCAGGAACAAGAAATTGTCTTGCTAAATCAAGCAATGATTACTTTATACCGGCTTGCTTCGCCGATTTTCTCAGAACGAGAATTTATAAACTTTCTCAACAGTACACAGCAGAGACTAATTACTCACAAATGCTGATTATTAGTACTGTTAGCCTCTGGAGATAGTCACTTCACCCCTGACAATAAATAACTAATACTATTAATAATATCAGGTTTTTGCTGATGCGTAACTCCTAGAAGGCACAACGGATTTTAAGCTTAATACAACAAGACTGGCCTAAGTACCAGTTATGAATAGCAAACGTTTATGCAAGCTAGGAGCTATAAGGGAAATAAGCTTAATTGTGGAGAAATGAAACACGAGTTTACATTACATTAAGCTCAAAGAAAAAGAACTGTTAAATTTATTGATTACAAAGAAATAAATTTAACGTTACATTTCAAAATGAATTCAAACAATGAGATCGCACTCACTCACTCACAAGCTAAATTCTTACGCCTAGAAAAAAACAACATGCGGCGCAGCCGGCCAGCATGTGAGGAAACAGCACACTTAATTAAACTCTTAAACCTAGGAAAATACAAAAAGGAAATACTAGTCAATGAATGTGGTGTATCAACAAGAAGGGTGGGAGCCTGGAGAACTGTAGTCTAGTGGAGTCTGGGTGCTAGCTGACCTCTCACTACTCTCACTGCTGGAGCACAGAACCTCACTCGGTCACGACAGACACTTGACTGACTAACTCGTGGGAAAGAAAGGGAGCGCTATGGCCGCATTTCTTTTAACGGTCGAGGCAGGCATGGGTGAACAACAAAAAAACAATAATATCGCTCAGTAGAGCACTTAATGACGTGCATTAGATCGGTCACTTTTGAAACAGTGACGAATGTTTTGAAAAGTATACCACCGAAATGGAGAGAGAAACGGTTAACTGAACGATACACAGTGAGTTTTCCACTAATAGTTCGTGGTTTCTCACAAAAGGAAAATGTCGCGAATTTGATTCGTGACATGTACCCCGGTGCAGTTAGGATGTCCCCCCCCCCCTCTCCAACACAAACACAATGCAGGGGTCAATGAATGCAGCATCAACCTCCTCCAGTTCCCAAACTCACTCTCATGCTGAATAAAACCCTATGGAACTAACATGACTACAATGCCAAATATATACGTCACTGGATGGAAGGGGTTGGTCTCTCTGGACGGTATTCTCAAACGGTTAGGGAGCTTACTAACACATCTTCCTTACCGGTTTATTTCTATATCTGCTCCGTTTCTTGTGTGTTATCCATGCAACATATGTCGACACTAAAAAGGTATATGAAGAAAGATTATATTAATGGGTAGTTTGGAAAGTAAATATGTAAGGATGAGGTGTTTGGGAGCCTCCATACACTACGACAATACGGGTCTATACCCTAACCTCTCTGCCAATAAGCACCCCCTTCCTATAATACGCTCATTCTTTTAGTCCCTTCAGTACTGCCACGTACTTTCTATATTCTCTTTCCTCGCTCAAGACGATCACGATCTATTTTAGCACGGTTCTTAAGTGTTCTCTGAGCTGAATAAAATCGTCTGGAGATAGCAAGAACGCACTTTTAAAAATCATCGGCAACACGAGATTAATATTCACTCCCGACACTGAAATAACATCTACTTACATATATATTTCTAACTTAGCACAGGCCAGTCCAGGATACTAAATATTGAAGAGATTAAGTAGTACTAGATGGGGGTACACACCATCCACTCATTCGGTGTAATGCTGTCTTTGGGTGACTCTACACTGAGTTGTACGCCAAAAGGTTCACTTCTACCCAAGAAACCATTTACTGCGCTGGGTGGTAATCATATAACTATTAACTACGTTGGGTGATCATATAACTATATGCTACGTTGCGTGGTAATCATATAACTATTACTATGTTGGGTGGTAATCATATAACTATTTACTACGTTGGGTGGTAATCATATAACTATTTACTACGTTGGGTGGTAATCATTTAACTATTTACTACGTTGGGTGGTAATCATTTAACTATTTACTACGTTGGGTGGTAATCATTTAACTATTTACTACGTTGGGTGGTAATCAACTAACTTTTTACTACGTTGGGTGGTAATCACATAAATATTTACTGCGTTGGGTGGTATCATATAACTATTTATTGCGCTGGGTGGTAATCATATAACTATTTCTTGCGCTGGGTGGTAATCATATATCTTTTTACTACGCTGAGTGGTAATCGTATAACTATTTACAGTGTTGGGTGGTAATCTAATATACTATAGCAGTAGCCGTGTGTGTGTGTGTGTGTGTGTGTGTGTTTTGGGCAGCTGAAACTACACATTCAAATCGTACCAAAATTGGCACAAAAATCGCAAAAAATTCGCTGTGAAAAAACTTGGTCCCATAACGATTGAAAAACTCTATTTAATGAGGGATCAAATTTTGACCACAAAACGCCGTTCCCGGCGCCCGGTCGGTTGCCGTGGCCGAGCGGTTAATATCTCGGACTTGCGCATTGGGTGGGCCAACTAACACGATCAATTGGTTAGTTGCAAATAACACGATCAATTGATTAGCTGCATATAACACGATCAATTGGTTACCTGCAAATAACACGATCAATTGGTTAGCTGCAAAAAATCCAGGTGACATCGTTAGACTAGAACAGCACATAAACAGACCATCATGGGCCCTTCGATGTTGCCTTGGCGGCCGATAGTGACAACATTAGTGACTCGGATTTCCTGAAATGATCGCAAAGCGCGCGCGAAGCGCGAGGAAACGAGTGAGAAGTACGAGGAAACGAGTGTGAAGCACGAGAAAGCGAGCGCGCTGCGCGAAAGCCCTCCGGAGGAGCAAGTGCAAAAGGGCCCAAAGGGCCCACGAGCACTTGTCACATAACTAAAGCATGTTCGGTGGTCTAGTGGTCTAAGGCTCTCCAGCCCAATGGGGCCCACAAGGGTTTAATCTGAGGGTTGGTTGGGGCTTGTTGGTCACATAATACTACCCATGGAAGAAAGGGGATGGTCACTCTCACCTTACATATCGGGACTAATCAGGCTAGCACCAGACCCCTACGCTCATGCTGGGGCAGAAGCAGATGCGATGACGGAAGGATGAATAATTTACTGAGGTGGCAAATTACTGAAACGGTATATTATTCAGTGGGAAAATTACTGAAAGGGCAAACTGTTGATGGGCTAAATTCCTGAGTATGTATACATTCTGAGGTGAATTATATGTAAGTGAAACTGAAGTATAAATATGTGGAAGTATAGAAAAATGTCTGTGTTAACCTTCACTCATCTCGCCGTAGATCCTCCCATAAACAACAAAGAAGCCTAAATTTAATGACATTTTGCAGCTAAATGTTCGTGCCTTCTATCCACATCAAATGGATTTATATCGTATGAATAATTTCCGAGATACATATTCTTAAAAACTGTAAATAATGTCAGGCTGCCGAGACTGCGAAACCACAAACTCCGGTTGGCAGTGGTTAGGGCATGTGTGATCAGTTGACTACGTCAGCAATAAACCCCAATCAGCCCTCCAATTCCAAGGAGTCGCATCCATCTGGAGCACCTCAACCCATTAATCCACTATGCGGCCATTTGGTTATATGGTTACCACCCAGCGTACTAAATGGTTTCTTAGGCTAAAAGAAACCGTAAGCTTGCCACTCAGTGTAGAATCAACCGAAGGTCTCACTAAGTTAGCTCAGACTATATTATTCAGCCAAGAGAAAGGCCCGTATTCACATTGGTTACGGAACATCTCTTCTTATGCGACTTATTTAGCTTATTACACCTTCCTGTCCATCGTAATGCATAAATCATTCCAGTATTGCCACTCTCTGCATGGATAACGAGCAAAATGATATTAACCTGCCATATCCAAAAATAAATCACTAAGGAAAAGGTGCTAGGGAGCCTCCTTAACTGACGAGAATAAAGGCCTACGTCACTAGAGCCTGAACGTGTTAAGTACGGGTACCATCCACTCCCTCATGGTCGGTGCAATTCTGGTTCTGCATTGTAACTAAAGCCATGTGGCTTTGCTTGGCTGAGTGAGTCATAGACGCCTGAAAGTACTGTAAAGCCAGACATTATTACTCAGCTGATAGTAGGTCGAAGGAGTCTGGGCAGCCTCTTTTACCCCATCACTATATAATTTCAACTGTGTACGCAGGAGCCCAGGGTAAGAGTAAGACCTTACTTGGATAACTTGAGAGTACGAGAAATAAACCAATCATTTTCATATATGATTATTACTCAAAACATAAGAACCATACAAAACTTTCCCATAGAAATCACTCTTTATAATGCCCATACTCCATCTATTACGAAATACACCCAGTTTCATGTATACGATAACTATTTCGCACATTATAATATTCTATCTCTGTTTAACCGTCTACTGGTCAGGACACCTGCCTGGTAACCTGCCTCACCCAGAACTTCATGTTATTCCTAATGAGTATGCACAGCGTACGGCAAATTATTATTTAGGTGTAACAATTCCCATAAGATTGTTTATCAGAGACAGGATACGAAATAACCCATCTAATTTTCCACATACTCGCATGATTCCAACTCCAGTCCCTCTTCTTTACCTGTACTATTATATAATATCACCTGAGTACCTGGGAGTCCAGGGGAAATAATTGTTCAGGAGTTTATCCTCCCAAGGATTATTTATCGAATATCTATATCGTATCTCACCTGCGAGGAAAATCCATGAAATACCCAGGCTGGCGTCGAGGTGAGAGATATTGGCGACGGAAATCCCCCGTGGCTTAGTGGCAGCGGTGCACCACCACCACCACCAACTCCCACCACTACCTACAGTTACGATAGTTCCCTACTTACGATACTATACCGTGTGTGTGTGTGTGTGTGTGTGTGTGTGTGTGTGTGTGTGTGTGTGTGTGTGTGTGTGTGTGTGTGTGTGTGTGTGTGTGAAGAAAGAAGCATTGGCAAAAATTCCGCAAAGTTATTCATTTCCAGAAAAAAAAAAAAAAAAAGAACAGAGGAGAGGCAATATCAGGAGCTGTTCTTTCGAGATGCCTGTATACATTACACTTAAAGATTAGGGGTCACAGGCAGTGGAAAACACTGAGATGTTACATATATGAGGGACTGAAAGTATATGTTGAAGTTTGCATAAGGAAGTTTAAAAGAAAAGAGGTGATGCGGCTCTGCCAAACGTGTGCTGTACGCCCGAGATATTAGAGGAAGGATGCAAACACACAGTCCAGAAGAATTATATCCACTGAAACAGCGATACTGCTCTGCTAAACAAGTGCTACGCGCCCGGCGTACTGGAGGAAGGGTGCAAATAGACAGATCAAAAGAACGGTGTTCAATGAATTAGTGATAGCTGAGAAATAAAGATGCAACACTGGGAGTTGGTACGAAAGGGGAAGTAGATGAGACAAAAAGTCAGCCTTCACCCAGTTCAGAGGGGTGGTATGTGGGGACCCCCCTCCCCTCCCCAACATGTTAGTTGTACTCCATACAGGGGCGAATAAGACAACTGAACATTTTCAAGAGATGTGCCGTGGCAAAGAAGACAAGGAGTAGGCTTAGCACACCTGATCTCTGGGAAGTGGATTTTGAAAGGGAGGTAATGTGATCTTTCCATGTTAGATTCTAAGAGAATGAAACCTCAAGGATACTGAGAAATGATGAACTAATTTGTAAATTGTTGAAAATTAAAGGATACTCTCGTGGAAGATTTGGCGGGTCGAAAGATATAAGAATTGAGGCTTTGATTCATTAAAAACAAAAAGGTTTGCTTTGCCAAAATCAGGAATATGAGACAAGGCAAAAACCGGATTTGGTGTCTCCTAATCCCATGGTTACTGAAGTAACGGCTGTGACGCACGCTGTGAAGGGTGGATTACAGACAGAACCCTTAGGAACCCAACTACTGCTAACTTTAGATGAAGAATAGTAGCTTAGGTATCAACAGCTACAGAACGACAAGAAAGGAAACTTAGAGATGAAAGTACAGATAAGAAATACAAACTGTGATGGAGTAGTATGGAAATAAATATCTGTGCCTGGAGTTTTACTGTGATGTGCAAGAAAGAAACACCACAGAATCCCTTAATTAATCATAAATACATTTACAATACTGACAGTGAAAAAATTATCCAGAGAAATTATTTTTAAAAAATTATAACACTAGAACTCTCAATATGAAGCATGACGGCAGCCGGCCCAACTAAAGGCATGCTTCATCTTAATGTCAGAAGTATCCCGCGAAAATCCCGTCTGACACGCCCAGCTGCCACTGCAACATGTTGAAAATATGCAAAAATCCATCATGTGACAGGAAGTACAGTTGTAGACAAGACTTAGTTTGTTATTCCACTTTTCCCCCATTTCTCCATACTGTATTCTTTTTTATTCAAACCTGGCCTAAAATTGCCTTAGTGAAATTTTAAAATAAACCGGATCCCTACTCTGCACTTTGTGTCTCCCTCACCGAAGTTGTCACAGACAGATAATTGACGTTCACAAATCACGACACTTACTGAGATATAGTCAAAGAAGCACTCATGTATTGTGTAGCCAGATACACGGCTTGTAAACAAAGATTTCGAATATGCCAAGTAGGCTACTGTACGATCCATTTCTTTTCTTTTTAAGGAGCTTTGAGGGCTTTCTATAATGCACAGCAAACATCACTAGCAGCCTTAGTCGTTGTTAAATTTATAATACTGACATTGGATAAATTATCAAAACACCAATTATGACAATTATGTACACACCACAAATCTTAACCTACATAACTGCTGTTCTCAGACCAGATAAATCGCCTAGGAATTGAACGTAGGTCGCGCCTGCCCCTCTCCCCCTCCCCCCCCTCTCTCTCTCTCTCTCTCTCTCTCTCTCTCTCTCTCTTATTACAACGTCTTCGATTCTCTCGTTGCCAGGCTGTCAAGGGAACAACACCGCCTCCTCTGCGTAACCCCTCTGCCACTCACAACAAGCACACACCACTCTCGCAGCATCAACGGGATAGTTTTCATCTACCACTCAAAACAAAAACACATCACTGGTACCTGTGTAGTCCCCAACTCTCTGAACTTACTGATAACACAAATACACCATAGGGTAACCGTGTAAAATAAATCATCTTGATAAATACTAACTGTTGTCAAGTATGTGCAGAAGTGGTTTGTTGAGTGGGAGGACCTAGATTAAAAAAAAAAAAAAAATGACTACTTTTATCATCTTTCCTGAATTACATAACCATTTACTTACTCTACTCATTTTACTCAAAAGACCTAAAATTGACATCTCTTCATCTTCAACTCTGCGTTGTAACAACAGATCAACATTTCAGTATGATGCTAGTCACGAAGAGACGCTATGGAAATTATGTAAAGCCGTAGCACTGTGTGTTTATGCCATTAAGCTACGTGAAATCAGCCGCAGTAGAAGATAAACTGGGCCACGTTATGATGAAAGAAGCATAGTATGGATCCATTTTCGTTAATAATTCCTTCTTCTTACAGTCCCTTATTCTTTCCTTCCTTCCTTCTCTCATTCTTTCCTTTCCATTCCCTCCTCCCTATCTCCTTTACTTAACTTACTTCTTCCATCTTTCCTTCCTGATTTTCTCCTATAATATCCCCTTCCCTTCCCTTCTTTACTCATTCCCTTTCACCTTTCCTTCCTTCCTCCTTTCCTCCCTAAACCCATCTGCTTCCACTCACTTATTTTTCCTTCCCTTCCCCCCCTTTCCTTTCTTTTCTTCCCTTTATTCCGTCCTCCTTCATTCCTCCTCCACACCTCAAGCCATCATTCCCCCTCCCTTCTCTCTCTCTCTTTTCCACCTTCCCAGTATCCTTCCCATTCTTCCTCCTTCCGTCCTCCAATCCACCACCTACTACTCCATTCTCTTTCTTTCCTTCCCTCCCTCCCTTTTTTTCCTACTTTCTTCCAATTTTCTCCTCCTTTCCTCTAAACACCCTCCTCCATAAAGCTAGCCACATACACTATTAAAAAAAAAAAAAAAAAAAAAAAAAAAAAAAAGCCCATTGAAGCCTCTTACCCAGCCCCTCCCCTTTCCTCAACCCCATGCCCCTACCACCTCCTCCTTCATCCCCTTCCCTTACCTCAAATCCTTTCCTCTTCCCTTTGCCTTCTCCCTTTCGCCCCTTCCCCTCTTCCCCATCCCCTCTCTCCCCTCCCTTTTCCCCATCCCCTTCCTCTACCTCTTTTTCCTCCTTCATCCTCTACATCCAATCCCTTCTTCATCCTCCTGCTTTCTCCCTCTTCCCCTACCTCTCTTTCCCCTCCCCTCCATCTTCCCCACCCTGTCTTCTAGTGTGAATAATTACAACTACTTAAAACTCTACCTCTACCACACAAAGGATATTGTCAGCATGACGAAAAAATAACACGATACAGAAAAGATTACAATGATTTGACAGTAAAAAAGATGGATCCAAAACTGTAGAAAGAAAATTCGTCATTCGGTTTTTCCTTCGTTCCTTCGCTTTGGTGTGGAATAGGTGATTATCAGAAATATCAATTCTCTGTCTCTGTCTCTGTCTGTCTGTCTGTCTGTCTCTCTCTCTCTCTCTCTCTCTCTCTCTCTCTCTCTCTCTCTCTCTCTCTCTCTCTCATTGTTGAGGGGAGGCAAAGGAATACCAGAATCCACAACATAGTACGTTTTTATTTTTCAGCTTTTCCCTCTTCCTTCATTCCTTCCTTCCATTCGTGAGACAAAGGTAATCCACACTCTAAATTCGCTTTTTACCTTCCATTAACTTCTTCCTTCCTTCCTCCCTTCACCAGTAACTTCCTTCCTTCCTTCCTTCCTTCCATCATTAACTTCCTTCACCATTACTTTCCTTCCTTCCATCACCATTAACTTCCTTCCTTCCTTCACCATTAACTTCCTTCATTTCTTCACCAATAACTTCCTTCCTTCCTTTCTTCACCATTAACTTCCTTCATTCCTTCACCAATAACTTCCTTCCTTCCTTCCTTCCTTCACCATTAACATTCCTCCTTCCTTCTTTCCTTCACCATTAACTTCCTTACTTCATTCACTGTTAACTTCCTTCTTTTCCTGGAGGCAAAGATGAGTGTAAACTATATCCATTCATTTTCAGTTCACTTCTTTCCTTCATTCATTACTTCATTCATTCATTCCGTGGAGGCAAAGGTAATTCCATAAACTATCGTCATTCACTTTTTCCCTTCGTTTCGTTCAAGCAAAGCACAAGACTCACTTAATCCAGCGTGCCTTTCCTCGGTTTAATTATGTGTTTAATGGCCCAAGCTGGAGAGAGAGAGAGAGAGAGAGAGAGAGAGGGGGGGGGGGAAATGGGAGAGGGGGGAGCCAATGATGGAAGGGAGGAAATGGGGGCGGGGGAGGAAGGTTGGTGGCTTGAGCTAGGTAGATTAAAGAGAGATGAATAAAATTTGGTGAAAATGTGCGATATTAGATTAGGTGTGTTTAGGACAGATTACGTTTGGTTAGATGAGATAAGGCTACGAAATGCTACGTTATACTAGGTTAGGTTAGGCTAGGCAACATTAGGTGGGGTTAGGTTCAGTTAGGTTAGGTTAGGTTAGGTTAAGTTAGGTAAGGTTAGGTGAGGTGAGGTGAGGTGAGGTGTGATTAAATTACCATAAGTAATATTCGGTTAAGCTCTGTTGGATTAGGTCAGATTAGAGCATGACTTCTGGTCAAATCAATTTCGGAATACGCTCTTCGGTGCTCCTGCAACCTGCTAATCTCCATTCTGTCTCCCGCTTCTGTATCTTATCTCTGCTCCAATTTGCTGACTTGAAGGTGAAAGAGTTTGGCTAATGAGGCAGAGTACAAGGAGGTGGGATGCAAGGAGGTGGGATGCATGGAGATGGGATGCAAGGAGATGGGATGCATGGAGATGGGATGCAAGGAGATGGGATGCAAGGAGATGGGATGCAAGAAGATGGGGTGCAAGAAGATGGGATACAAGGACATGGGATGAAATGATATGGGATGCAGTGATGTGGGACGCACGATGGGGGTGGCCTTGTTTATGATCTGGGAGAGGAGGTGGGATGGTTTGAGCTATGAAGGTTAGCGTCAAGCATGGTATTAGATCAGTTAGGTGAGATCAGATTAGCCTTGGCTGGGTAAGATTTCATTAGCTTAGCTTAGGCTAGGTCAGGTAAAATTAAGTTGGGTTAAGTTAGGTTTGGTTTACCTTGGTTTGGGAAGGTCTGGTGAAATTAGCTTAGGCTAAGCTGGGATACGTAGGGTAAAAGCAGGGTGGGTTAAATTAGGGGATGTCTGGTCAGGAGTACTCTCCCAGCTCCTCCTACGACCCACTCTTCTCCGTCCTCCCTCCTTTCTTTGTATACCTCTCCTCTCTCTCTCTCTCTCTCTCTCTCTCTCTCTCTCTCTCTCTCTCTCTCTGGCCTCTCGAAATGAAAGAGCTTGGCTAATGAGGCACGGTAGCAAGAGACAACGGGGAAGGTGGGGGCAATGGGGGTGATGATGGACGGGACTAAGCTGGCCAGGTTAGGTTAGGATAGGTTAAGACGAGTCTGCTTAAGTCAGATGTTAGGTAAGGCTAGTTAAGGCAAAATTAGGTAAGGTTAAATTAGGTTAAGTGGGTTGGTTTAGGCATGGTTAGTTTTGATCAGGTTAGGGTAGGATGGGTTAGTTCAGTATAGGCGTCAGGTGAGTAAGGTAAGGTAAGGTTGGCATAGGTTAGGTTAGGTCAGGTCAAGATAAGGTAGTGTAGGGTAAGATGGGTTAGCTTAGTTTAGGTAACAGTTAATACAGACCTGACTAAGTTACGTTAGGTGAGGTTACGTTGGTGTAAGGTAAGGTAAGGTATGATGGGCTAACGTAGTGTAGAGGTAAGGTAAGGTAAGGTAAGGTCAAATCACGTCAGGTTTAGTTGGGCTGGGTCAACTTGGATAAGATAGCATCGGCAATTTTAAGTTAGAGGTGAGGCAAGTTCAGGTCATCAAAGTTTATATTCTGTTCACTTTAACTAGGCTTAAAACTGCAATCCTTCCATCTTGAATGCTGAGCTGTAACAAGAGATTAACACTAGAATATGGTGCTAGTCACGAAGAAGTTGTATGGAAGAGAGCAGAGCCACAGTAATGCTTTGTTTATTGTCACTGAGCTACGAGAAACAGACTGCAAAAGGACGAAAACCTACGCCAAGTTACAGTGAAGGAATTATAGGTGATGATTAGTTTGATACTCTGTCTGACCCGCTTACCACCTCACACCTCTCCCTCTTCACTCTACATTTGCATCTGACTTTTAAGAATCTGACTTTCGCTAAACCAGACATGTGATCTGCCATAAAGACCCACCGCCATGTACTATAAACTTCCCCGCTAAGGCCAATACATCGATCCTGTATGAGACAGCCCTAGCATTTATTCAATATAGACGGTACGTGTTAGCGCCGAAAGCGTGACATGTGGAGGTGTGTGGGAAGTAGGGGGACTGCTGGGCTTTAGGGAACGGGCTGCCTAAGTCTATGCCCAGAGTCAGACACATTACAAAAGTATGCATGCTATGTGAAATATAATTCGATGCAACTGGTATCCGCCTCACTGGGCACTTTGTTGGTAGGTCTATAGGTTTGTACTCTGCTGTTTATCTATGTGGCTACGGTGGTGGTGGTGGTGGTGGTGGTGGTGGTGGCGGCGGCGGCGGCGGCGGCGGCGGCGGTGGTGGTGGTGATGGTGGTGGTGAAGATGATGATGATGATGATGATGATGATGATGATGGGGAGGAGGAGGAGGAGAAGAAGGAGGAAGACGAGGACGAGGATGAGGAGGAAGAGGGCAAGGCCCATATGGGCCTTGGAAGAGGGGACGACGACGATGATGACAATGATAATGAGACGATGAAAATGAATGACGAATGAAAGAATGAAAATAACTGACGACGACGACGACGACGACGATGACGACGACGATGATGATGATGATGATGATGATGATGATGATGATGGTGGTGGTGGTGGGTGCCTCCTGGGGGTGCTATGCCTTTACATATTCATCACGGCTACCACCAACTTCACCTCACCAGCAATGCCTAATTTTTACGCAGTTGGTTATTCTGGGAGATCACCGCCACCTGCAAGAACTGGAGTTACTAAAGGAGGAAGAAAGGAGGGGGAAGGAAGAATGGAGGGAGGAAGAGGAAGAGAGGAAAGAGGAGGAAAAGATGAAGGAGGAGAAATAGGAGTATAGAAAATGAACAAAGAAGGAAGACGACAAGAAGAAAGAAGGCAAAACAGGAAGAGAGAGAGAGAGAGCATGAGGGAGAGGGAGAAAGGAAGAAGGAAGGGAAGAACATGAGAAAAGTTCTTACGGAAGCTAGATTAAAAGGTAAGGAAAGTCGGGAAAATCCGGCTTTTGTGAAAAGAGAGAGGCAGGGAGAGGTAGATGGGGAGGCGGAAAAGAGAGAGAGAAAGAGAGAGAGAGAGAGAGAGAGGGGGGGGGTCTGAAAGCTATAGCAAGAAGGAGAAGGAAGAGGAACAAAGAGAAAGAAGAGTGATTCAGCCACTTCAGTATGAAGACGTAAGCCTAATTTACTGGTGCTATCACCAAACCATTAAATTCAGCTTTTAACTGAAATGTACTGGAAAGGATACTTAATTCTCTCTCTCTCTCTCTCTCTCTCTCTCTCAAGTCGTTTCAGCGATTACCATATATTACTGGATCAAAGGGGGTACTGCATTTACGGTGTGACCATCTGGCGTGTTTTCATAGGAATGGCAATGAAGGAACCTTATGAAAACGAGGAGGAGGAGGAGGAAAAGAAAATGAGAGAAACAAAAAGAATGAAAAAAAGAAAAAGAAAAAAGAGGAAAGAAGAGAGAAAGAAGAATAAGAAGAAGAAGAAGAAAAGAAGACTACGACGACGACGAAGAAGAGGCAAAACGAAGACGACAAAAAAGAAGAAGAACAAAATGATGGTGATGACGATGATGATTATGATGATGATGATGACAAAGAAGAAGAAGAAGAAGACGAAAAGAAGAAGACGACGACGACAACGACGACGAAGAAGAAGAAAAAGAAGACGAAGAAGAAAAGAAGACTACGAAGACGACGAAGAGGAAGACAAGAAGAAGAAGAAGAAGAAGAAGAAGACGACGAAGAAGAAAAGAAGACTACGAAGACGACGAAGAGGAAGACAAGAAGAAGAAGAAGAAGAAGAAGAAGACGACGAAGAAGAAGAAGAAGAAGATGAGGAAGAACAAGAACAAGAAGAAGGCGGTATCTTCTTAGGCCAGAGGAATAAGTACGAATAGCAGCTCCTCAACCCTCTTTCAGGTGGATAATGAGAGATGTAAAGTGAGAATCCACGCTCCCATCAGAACAAAGGGGCTGCGGGCTCGGGGCCTCAGGTGCTGTAAGTAATATATAATAAAGGAAGAGTACATAAAAGGGGGAACGAGGAAGATGAGGCCTGTGCTGCAGTGAATAGACCTGGGTTCGACGACGGCTGCTGCAGGAGAGTGACAGGATTTGAACGCTATACTGCAAAACATTATAAAAACAGAATGACTGGAGGGAGGTGGTGATGGAGTGGGCTTAGTAATGAGCTGGGTTCAATCCTGGCTGCACTGTGACGTGCATTCCTCAGTCTCATTCCCCCCTCCTCAAACAACAAAGTATCCTTCCTTCTCATACTCTTTTGGTGTGTGCATGAACACCTTAATAAATATACCTCCAATGATACCAAAACACCAGATATGGATGTTATAAACCAAGCGTATCATTAAAACGGGAAATGAGAAATTGTGGAGAAACGTGGCAATTCCGACGATAATCCTGAAAACTGTGTCTCTGATACAACATGGCCGACCTTTCACCATCACTGCTGACTACAGTCTGTAATGTGGGATACAGAATGGGCTTTATACCATCCATCAAATTCCCAGTCTCTAAATGTGAAAAAAAGTAGCATGATGATAGCAAGATTAAATTAAGTGAATAAAACAGCATGACGAGGAGAAAAATGAAATTAAAGGGGAAAAAAAAAGGCAATGCTAATTTCTACAAGATCAACTAGGGAATGCTGGCGAATATTGAAGGGATTCAATTCTCAATACGATAACGCCATTCTTGTATCTCCAGACGATTTTCTTAAGTTTAGGAGAGCTGGCAAAGAAGGAAGGGATTACTGAAGGCTGGAGTATCTAATCCATCCAGTTGGAATTGTCTAGAAGGAATAAAAGTGAATAATTTTAGCACGATTATACCAAACGTGTCATTGTGCTCTTCATTAGTTACCCGGTACTGTCTTGCCTAAGTTGCATAAAATGATGTGTGGCATGAATAAACTACAAATAAAACACATCTTTTATACTTCAGTCAATCCTAATTTCCCCAAAAGAAAAAGAATTTTATCACAACGATCTATCTTAATTATACACACACACACACACACACACACACACACACACACAAAAGACCTGCATTTCGGCAAGAACTAAAAAAAGAAAAGAAAAGAAAAGCGCGGAGCCATTTCCTTCCAGCCTACTTTTTGCCGGGGTTAAAGTTGGTGGCGGCAGGACTAACTAGCCGTGAAGTTGGAAGTGACATGAATTACAAGACAAAACTGGGGCCAAGAGAAGCCATTCTTGATCCGCTGAAGACTTGCGTTTCCTTTCCATGAATTCTACATGTCTTGCCGCCACAGCACTGAAGACTTCTGCACTCAATTTACAACTCTTCAAAGGCATTTTAGGTTTTAGTTTTGTTATTATTATTATTATTATTATTATTATTATTATCATTATTATAATTCTTATTATTATTATTATTATTATTATTATTATTATTATAATTCTTCTTCTTCTTATTATTATTATTATTATTATTATTATTATCATCATCATCATCATCGTTATTATTACCATTACTACTACTACTACTACTACTAATCTATCTATCTATCCATTGCCAGGGGTGGCCACAAACAAATCGCCTCCACGTCGCCCTGTCCCACGCCATTTCACTGGCCTGCTCCCAACTCACACCCCCCTCTCTATTATACGTCTCCACTCCATCCCTCCATCTCATCCTCGGCCTCCCTCTCCCTCTCCCCCCCCTCCACCTACTCACATATACTCTCCTCGTCATTCTCTCACCCTCCATCCTCTTCACATGGCCAAACCACCTCAGTGTGTTCCTCCTAATGCTTCCTATCACATCCACATCCACACCACAAAGCTCCCTTATATCCTCATTTGTCAGCCTGTCTCTCCATGTGACTCCACAAACTCCTCTTAAATAACTCATAATAATAATAATAATAATTATAATAATAATAATAATTATAATAATAATAATATTATCATTATTATTATTATTATTATTATTATTATTATGATTATTATTATTATTTTCTTTACTATTTACATGGCTTACTGTCTTTTAAGGGAATATGATCAGCCTTCCCTTCCTGGCACCACATGATAGAAAATCCTTCATTCGTATCTTAGGAACTGGACTCATAGAACAGTGCCATAAATAAATAAATAAATAAATAAATAAGTAAATGTATATATGATAAAAATGCACTTAAACATTGTTCTTAATTATCAGCCAAAACATAAATTTAGATATTTTTTCTGTCTCCTTTTTGCAGCAGTTCGTACATGCAAATCTCAACAAGACTGCTAACATTTTCATGGGAATGCAAGATGGTCTCCACACAGCTACAGAAGCAATACTAACATACTTCTATGCAAATGATCATGATTAATGGGCATACAAAAACAAAGGACATCAAAAATTTCGTGTTTACATGGTTCGACATATGACTCTATAAGTCCCCCTAAAATGAAAATAAAAAGATGAAAAATGTGTCCGGTGTTACTGGGACAAGGAACAATTCTGCCACATTTCAAGTGAACTGGCGAGGAAATAAAGGAATGACGCTAAGCAGAAAAAAACCTTTGGGAGAAAGTAAGAAACAGAGGAAATACAGCAGCTCTCCACAGAGCTAATAATCGGGAGAAATATCAGTCTTAAATTCCTAGCTGTAGTAAATCAGCGTAGTTTATAACCAATTTTCTACGGTGGGTTTTATAACCAATTTTGTACGGTGGGTTTCTCTACGCTAAACAAAACCATCGTTTTACAAGTTATACATTCTCAGCCACGACGGTAGGTCTTTATATCCTGACGAAATCGACTGAAATTAGCATGGATAAATCAAAAGGTTCATATTAAGCATGATATGGCATTTCCTTCCCCGATAAAATAATTTCATATTTAGCATGATATGGTATTTCCTTCCCCGATGATTATAGCTGTCAATCCAGTGTCACTCTCCTTCACCGCCTCCGACACAAGTCACTCAGTAAACCCTACACTCCCCCTATCACCAACATCCCCCTCCTTCCCCCACCGTTCCAGTCTGTTCCATTCCTTCGCCCCCTTCCCGCAATCTACCCCTTTCCTTTCCTATCATTCTTCTACTCCCTCTCATCCCTATCTCCTCCACTCTCTCCATCAACCTTCACCCCCGCATCGTCCTCCAGCGCCTCCTTTCTTTCTACCTAAAACCCTCCCCTCATCCTTCTGTCTCGACCCCTCCATCTTTTCCTATCCCCCCCTCTCACTCTCACTTTCTCTCTCTCTCTCTCTCTCTCTCTCTCTCTCTCTCTCTCTCCCGATGACACCTTATTACCGGTGCCAGCACCTGTCTGGTCCTATCTTCTCCTCCAGCAGCTCCCTCCCCCACCCCCTCAATACCCTTCACCCCCACCCTCACTCCCCCACTCGCTACCCCCACATCCCCCTCTCACCTATCCCCACCTCTCGACTCACTAACCTACCCCATTTTCTGTTTTCCATCCATATTTTATCTCTCTCACCTCCTCCATTATCTCCCCACCCCCCATTCCTCCCCTTATCTCATTCCTCACTGCCCCATCACCCCCACCTTCTTTTTTTTTTCTTTCCTCTTCTTCTCCATACTTTTCCCTCCCTTCCTCTTCTCTCTCTTTCTTTCCACTTCTCTCCTTTATCTTCATTCATCTTTTCTCTTTCATCTCTTTCCTCTTTATCACCTCCTCCACCCATTCTCCCCACCCACACCTTCTCTTTTCCCCACCCCACCCGACCCTTACCTTTTATCTCCCTTCCGTCTTCCCCTCTTATCTTTCTTTTCTCTTCGATAATTCCTCTGTCTTTTACTTCCCTTTCTTTTGACTTCGTTATCTCCCTTCTTCCCTTCCCCTCTCGCTTATCTCCCTTTCTTTTACTCTTATCACTCTCCTCCTTCCTCTCCGCAGGAATTTTCAAGTCTCTCTCTCTCTCTCTCTCTCTCTCTCTCTCTCTCTCTCTCTCTCTCTCTCTCTCTCTCCTATTTCCATTATTTCTCTTCCTTTTGCTCTTCTCTCTTTTATATTTTGTATAATTTCTTCCTATCCCCTGTGGCGGGGGGGACACAAACTGGCCGCACTATGGGGTGGTACTACTACTCTGCGGCCAGGTTGTGTTAGGAAGAATACTGCCACCGTATTCCCTGTGTGTCGTAAAAGGCGACTAAAAGGGGTGGGGTGAGGGGACTAGGGACCCCCTCCTCTGTTTTTTAGTTCCTAAATAGAAACAGGTCAGAGAAAGGGATGGGGGATTGAGTTATCCCCGTACCCTGAAGATTGGGTCTATGAATGTGCGTGGATGTAGTACGATTGAGGCTAAAAGGGAGGAGATTGGGAGAATGTTTGTGAGAAGAAAGTTGGATGTGTTAGCTTTGAGTGAAACGAAGATGAAAGGGAAGGGTGAGTCTATGTTTGGAAATGTGAACGGATGATTGTCAGGTGTTGATAGAGGAAGAGCAAGAGAAGGTGTGGCCTTGTTAGTGAGTCCGGAAGTACAGCAGTGTGTAATTGAATGGAAGGAGGTGTCATCGAGACTGATGAGGGTGAAAGCGAAATTTGAACGTGAGTTGTGGGTGTTTGTGAGTGCATATGGGCCTGGTAGTGAAAGGGATGAAGAAGAGAGGGAGTCTTTCTGGAATGATGTTGATGAGTGTCTGCAGAGTTTTGGTGCGAATGTGAATGTGGTAATGATGGGAGATCTGAATGCTAGAGTGGGAAATGTACCGGTAGCAGTTGAAGATGTAGTTGGTATGCATGGTGTGCCTGGAAGAAATGAAAAAGGGGAACGAATGATAGCGATGTGTGTTGAGCGAGAGATGGTGATTGGAAATACGCTGTTTGAGAAGAAAGATATTTATAAGTATACATGGGTGAGACAGGAGGGTGGAAGGGTTGTTGATAGAGCTTTGATGGACTATGTGGTTGTGTCTAGGAATGTAATAGGAAGATTGTTGGATGTGAGAGTTCTGAGAGGGAGGGTGGAGGTATGTCTGACCACTACCTGGTGGAGGGAAAGTTAAGAGTAGGTAAGAGATGGGTGAGAGCTAGGAGGGTTAGGTGTGGCAGGGAGGTTTTGAAAGTGAGTGAGTTCGATAAAAGAGAGAAAAAGACAGAGTATCAGGAGAAATTGAAAGATGAGTGGAACGCAGTGAAAGATCGGGAAAATGGCAGTGTGGAGGAGGAATGGCAGTTATTTAAGAGTGCTGTGGTGGGGCATGCAGAAGAGGTGTGTGGTGTGAGACGTGTGGGTGGTGGTGTAAGAAAAGGAAGTGAATGGTGGTGCGAGGAAGTAAGTATGGCTGTGGCTGAGAAGAGACGTGCATATGAAGTGTGACTGCAGAGGAAGGATGAGATGTCATATGAAAGGTATAAGGAAAAGAGGAATAGGGCAAGAAGGGCTGTGCGTGATGCTAAAGTGGCAGCAGATGAGAGGTGGGGTAGGCGGCTGACAGAGAATTTTCAACAGAATAAGAAAATGTTTTGGAAGGAGGTGAAAAGGGTGCGAAAGGGAGAGTCTGGGAAGGAAGAACGAGTAAAAGCAGAGGATGGAAGGATGTTAATTGAGATGGATGCAGTAAGGAAGAGATGGGCAGAGTATGTTGAAAGACTGTTAAATGTAGAGGAGGAAAGGGTGGCTGAGATTGTGGCGGATGGAAGGGTGCAAGGAATAAATGTGTTGGGAGAGTTGATTGATTCTTTGATCACGAAGGAGGAAGTGGAGAAGGCAGTAAAGGAGATGAAAACAGGGAAAGCTGCAGGTATGGATGGGTGTGCTGTGGAATGCCTGAAGGGTGGTGGAGTGACTATTGTTGACTGGTTAGTAAGATTGTTGAATGTGTGCTTTGTGAAAGGTATGGTGCCAGTTGACTGGGCAAGTGCTTGTGTGGTCCCGTTGTATAAAGGCAAGGGTGATAAGTATGAATGTACTAGCTTTAGGGGTATAAGTCTGTTGAGTGTTGTAGGTAAGGTGTATGGTAGAGTGTTAATTATGAGAGTTAGAGAGGGTACAGAGGGAGTGATTGGTGATGAGCAGTGTGGCTTTATGAGAGGGAGGGGATGCGTGGATCAGGTGTTTGCTGTGAGACAAGTGTGTGAAAAGTATTTAGCGAAAGGCAAGGATGTGTTTTGGGCATTTATGGATTCAGAGAAAGCTTATGATAGAATTGTTAGGGAGGCTTTGTGGACTGTTTTAAGATTGTATGGACTTGATGGTAGGTTACTAAAAGGGGTGAAAAGTTTTTATGTAAATAGTAGAGCGTGTGTAAGAGTGGTAAATGCTGTAAGTGATTGGTTTCCCGTGAGAGTGGGGCTGCGACAGGGATGTGTGATGTCGCCTTGGTTGTTTAATATTTACATGGATAGTGTTGTAAGGGAGGTGAATGCAAGAGTTTTAGGTGAAGGTCTGAGTCTGGTGAATGTTGATGGTGGAGCGTGGAATCTGAAGCAGCTGCTGTTTGCAGATGATACTGCACTGGTGGCTGATTCAGAGGAGAGATTGAGACAGTTGGTAGAGGAGTTTGGAAGGGTGTGTGAAAGGAGGAAATTGAATGTAAATGAGAAGAGTAAAGTGCTGAAGTGTACGAAGTTGGTAGATGGTAGGGGGATGAATATAGTTTTGAATGGCGAGTTGCTTGAGGAGGTAGAGTGTTTTAAATATCTAGGGTCACATGTTGTTGTGGATGGAAGAATAGATGCAGAAGTGAAGTTTAGAATAAATGAAGTAGGAAAGGTGCTGGGAGGAATGAAAAAAGTGTTTAGATGTCGTTCGCTTAGAATGGATGTAAAGAGAAGGCTGTATGAGGGTGTTGTGGTACCGACTGCGTTATATAGGGCTGAAACATGGAATATGGGTGTAGCAGAGAGGAAAAGTTTGAATGTAATGGAGATGAGGTGTCTGAGGAGTATGTGTGGAGTGACGCGTATGGATCGAGTGCGAAATGATGAAGTGCGAAGGAGAACTGGAGTTGTTTGGGAGATGGCTGATAGAGTTGAGCAGAGGGTGTTGCGATGGTTTGGGCATATGGAGAGAATGGATAATGAGCGATTGGTGAAAAAGATAACTAGATCTGATGTGAGAGGTGTAAGGCTGAGAGGAAGACCACGAATAGGATGGATGGACAGTGTGAAGAGAGCACTGGATGCAAGAGGGATGTCTGTTGAGCAAGGAAGAGTGGCTGTGCGTGACTGAAATAAATGGAGAGAAATTGTGAATGAATAAGTGATGACGCAGCCCTGAGGGGATATTCTCCCGCATTTGGTCTGATCAGCTAGTCAGGTCAGGTGCGGGTAAGGGGATGGGTCTGTTATGATGTGGCAGGGGTAAATCAGTTCTGTTGTAGGGCCCTGCTGCGGATGTCACTGATTTTCATTGCGCAATTGACCCTTGTGCGGTGTGGTGCGGTGAGGTTCTGTCCGTTCTCCCCTTTGGGGCTAAGATGTGAATGAATGTGTTTGAATGGGTGAGTAAATGGGGAGTGTGTCGTCCTGTCTCGGCTACCTCCCCTTCCTTGGGGGAAGCAGCCTAGGTATATAGATAGATAGATAATTTCTTCCTCTTCCCTCTTTGTATCTCCCTATCCTCCTCTTCTCCTCAATCTCCTTTCTTCTTTCTCTATCTGACATCTTCCCATCACGCTATTTCTTTCATTCAGCTTCTCCTCTATATATCTTCCTTTTTTCTCTATTATCTCCTCTTCGGCAGTAAAAGGACACAGAGAGCACAGAAAACAAAACCAAGCACAAAACACACTGGAAGAGAAAAGTTCCCCAAAGTCTGCAAACTCCGAGAAAATACTATCCACAGTTTACCTGCTCCTCTTCCACAAAACACAAACTAGTATACATTCTGACACGTGAAAAAAAAAAAAAAAAAAAAAAAACGAGTAGTACATACCACAGTGACACCCGGCCACAGGTAAGCAAAGCAGTACTTACCTGTGGGGAGAGAAAGAACAATTAGTATACAAGTTTACTCTAGTACGTTTGCTTTAATTTGACAAATATCCCCAATCCCTTGTAGCTGAATTGATGGCCAAATGTAATCAGACTGAAGAGACGACTTCTCTAGTAACTAAGAAGACTCATTCCTACCTCATTACCAAGACTCATCGGATTTCACGCAACGATGACTTGGGCTGGGATACTCAAACATTCCTACTATCGATACCCTGTCGTAAATTAAGATACTTTTTCCAGGAAGAACTACGCAAGGGAAGAAACTGTATTCCTTTCCCGATCGTCCTGCAGAAAACAGCCGTAACCTGCTGTAATTCTCGTCCCTTAACTTAGATTTATTTATGAAGGTAGAACGGGAGACACAGGCAGGTTCGACGGCCGCCTTGTACTTCCTGCAAATCTAAACCAGAGTTACGACAGGGACTCGGTCGTAGATGCGTTTGTGTATCCGGTCCTGGTAAAATTGTGAGAGTGGCACAGTTCCGTCAGATGAAAAATGGGCTATGGTTAATCTCCCACTTCTTTCCTTTGCCTGTCTTTACTCTCTCTCGCTCTCTCTCTCTCTCTCTCTCTCTCTCTCTCTCTCTCTCTCTCTCTCTCTCAGAAGAGCAGCATACGTATATATGAAGCCAAATGAGGAGCGTATGTGGTACTAAAGGGGAAATATGCTAACTGATAAAAAAAGAATTACGAATGGGACTAAGACACAGGATATAATATGACGTGAAAGGAAGAAGGAGGAGGTAGGTAGAGAGAGAGAGAGAGAGAGAGAGAGAGAGAGAGAGAGAGAGAGAGAGAGCAATGGGTATATGGACGAAAAGGTGAGTGAACTAAAGAGTGCAGAAAAAAAAATAACAGAAGACAGAGAGAAGAATCCAGCAAGCATGCAAGAGAAGCCTAAGAGTAGGAAGAGCAGAAGGGAAAAAACGAGGAAGAGAAAAAAACAGCAAAGAAAAAAAAAACGATGTCAGGAGATAAAGAAGGAAAGCAGAAGAGAATCTAGACAACAGAGATAAGAAAATACTGAAAGGAATGAACAAGGTATAGAAGGCAGAAAGCAGACAACTAAAAACATCAGGAGGGCATAAGAAGCCCCCGAACAGAAGAAAGTGAACAAAGCAGCCCGAGGTACAGGTTAAGTTACAATGCAGAGGCAAAACGCAGGAGAGGAGCCTGAAAATAGAGAGCAGACGCTAGTAGGGAATTAAGACTCCAGGAAGCAAAAAGCAGGCGACGCAGAGGAAAGGCAAGGCAGTAGCAGAAGAGTCAAAATAGAGAAAATACAGGAGAAAACATATAGCATATTCTGGTATAAGGCAGGAAACACAGATACCCAAATAACAGACATCAGAAACCACAGAAGTAAGACTGCAATCCAGCCGGCTAAAAGGGGAAGAAGCGGTAGATGGATAGCAAGGCAGGAGTCAGGAAATTAGGAAAATGAGAGGGACAGAGAAAACAAAGAAGAGATGCCAGGAAAGAAATAATTAGAAGACAAGTAGACGAGACTGCAGGAAGCAAAGAAGAGAAGCTACATGACAAAGAGAAGAGACTGAGGATGAAAAGCAAAGGAAGGAGAAGCCAGAATGCAAGGAACAACGACCAGCAAGCTAATGGAAAAGCCTTGCACACGAGAGGAGCCCAAAAGTAAAAAACAGAAATAGCTGAAAGGGATAATCGAGGGACGTGAGAAGAGGTGAGCGGTAACAGCTGAATGGCGTCCCTGAGTAATCATAAAAGGGGAGCCACCCAAACTTTTACACCTTAACTCTGCTCGACCCCCAGAGACATCACCACCACCTCTGCTCACATCTTCCCCTCATCTTCTCTCCTTTAAACCTTTCAGGCGGCAGGGTAAAATCATCTGGTGATGGAAAAAAAAAATGATATCTACATATTCGTTGACTATGATGACGAATGTGGAAGGTATTAATGCCTCAACCATACTATATCATACAGCGCACGAGAACCCATATGGTAAAGGAGTTGGATGACGCTGTATTTAACCCTTCCAAGTCGATTAATCTTCCTAATGCATAATATTATTAGGCAGAAAATACAGTAAAGTATACACCACCCAGTTTTTTACATATTAACTCTACTCCCACCACTGAAATATCATTTTCTGCCCACATCTTTTCTTCTGGCTCCCTCCTTTACCTTCTTGAACCCCCGCAATCATTAGTGTAATAATTAGTTATTATTAGAATAATTACTCATAACAGTTTCATACAAGCAAGCTTCACAGTCGACGCTTCAATGAAACAAGAGGATCTGAGTATTCACAAATAATTCCATAGTTAGCCCTCAAATGTTTCCTTAGCAATACAATAGTTAGCCCTAAAGCCTTTTTTGTATACCGTTCCCGGAAGCACCCGATTGCTGGGCATCGCTGTCTGTTACAACCATTTTCCCATTCTCTTCCTCCTCATCCCGGGAACAGGTCGCACCTTGCACACTCAGTGGAGAGGAAAAAAGACGTCATGGTCCTTTCTTCCCACGCCACATGCCCGCTTCTTTAACCAGCAACATTAAGACAACTACTTCTCCAATTTCATGAAGCTACCAACAGACGTTTTGCCAGTTTTTACAAGGAACCTCTGTAGTGACATCTTTATCTAACCTCAAACATGGGTAAAAGTCTCTCCCTACCTGAATTTAATCATCCGGAAATATCAAGAATTAAGTATCCTCTAGCTACTATTATTCTTCTTGGCCCAGATTTTCGTTCATTTGCAGATGATTTCACGAAGCTCTGTGGCATAAAAAAAAAAAAAAAAAAAACAATACTATGGCTTTACATCCCTTCCATAACACGTGTTGGTGACTACTGTAGCATCATATTCTAGCGTTAATCTTTCGCCAAAACTCAGCATTCACGATGGAAATATGGCAGTTTTAGCCCAAGGTCAAGTAAAAATAGAATCCCATGCCATTTTATTCAACTTAATGGAGAATTCTTCCAGTGAAGAGGTTTGTAAATGGCAAATCTAACCCCTCCAGTTCAACTACCTGTGCTGAGTTGCGTGAAATTGTCTTTAGCTAGTTATAACACAGTAATGTAGATGTCACCCAGTATTAATTCTTATCGGGGTCCATACACATCAGGGGTGGGATATATCAACATATTTACAATCGGTTTTCTGTCGTAATTTTGATTTCTTTTTTCAGGTTGAACTGGAGACATTGCAAGACTGGCTATTTCTTTCCGTGTCCTTCCTGCAGAAGCAATTACAACCTACGGCAATTTTTCCTCCCGTAACTAAGATTTGCTTTTTGTAAGATTAAATCGAGACTTGGGCTCGTATTCTCGGCCGTTAAAGAAGCTCCATAACACCTCTTCCTTACCGATTTATTTTACCTCGTACTTACCGATTTAGTTTTGCAAACGGCTAAGTACTATCATTTTGTACGGTATTTATGCTGAGTATGGTGATAATGGAATGATTTAAGCAGCACAGAAGCAGACGGCAAGGCGTAATGAGCAAAATATATCCCTAAGGAAAAGGTGTTAAGGAGCTTCCTTAACCAACGAGAACACGGATCTTGGAAACATTCTGCATCTTCTTTCCTTGACCTTCCTATGAAAAGAAATCTAAATTACGACCGGGAGAGGATCGTAAATTTGTCTGAGTATCCCACCCCATCGTCCCTTCTCTCCGCCATTTCCATTCATACACTCTCTCTCAATGCCTTTTCCCAAGTGATTTATCTTCTTCTATCTATCTATTTCCGTGTCCTTCTTGCAGAAGCAAGATAGATAGATACTGTAGATAGATATTCTTGGTATCCCCAAATGACTTTATTTACCTTACGGAGTGTTTTGGGAACGGGGGAGGGGGGTTAAATACAGCTGAAATAAACTTGCTCAGGGCTGAATTGGCTTCAATCATGGAATATAATCGTCTGATGGTAGTAATATGAACAGGAAAATACGTCGTTGGAGTGAAGTGGTTAAGTCCATCAGGATCTGGATGAAACCGTCAGAGGTAACACACACACACACACACACACACACACACACACACACACACACACACAGTGGTCCCTTCTCCCCACACTTTCTTTTACCTCCCTCTGCTTTAAACCCTCAGGAGGTTGTGTAAAATAATCTGAAGATAAAAATTAAATTTAGAAAAAAAATCAGAGCCTTACCTATCTAAGTGCCCTCCAAGTCCCTTCATTTTAAGCCCCTTCAGGCGGTGGTATAGAATCGTTTGGCAAGAATGATGTAAAATACAGCGTCCTCTCAGCACGATGACGTGTTTTGTTGTTACTCGAAAATAGTCCCATGAAGAGGGCAAGAAAAAAATAAAAATGTCAATTCACCCTTCTCCCCTTCGTGCACTCCTTTAAATCCTCCTCTAAGCAGAATAAAAATATATGAAGATAAAAAAGTATTATAAAGAGACCTCCATTTCCTGGTACGAGACGATTTCACTCAGCATACAGGAAACGTCTCGTAGGGATGGGGTTAATGAAAACTATACCTTCACCCCTCCAGTTCCAGAAGTCTTCCTTAAGCTGAATAAAATCTTCTGGAAATAGTAAGTTATATACAAATTATGCCACAGCCCCCTTCTGCACACGCCTTCCCTTCATTCCCTCCCCTTCAAAGCCCTATGCCTTCCCTTCATTCCCTCCCCTTCAAAGCCCTATGCCTTCCCTTCATTCCCTCCCCTTCAAAGCCCTATGCCTTCCTTTCATCCCCTCCCCTTCAAATCCCTATGCCTTCCCTTCATTCCCTCCCCTTCAAAGCCCTATGCCTTCCCTTCATTCCCTCCCCTTCAAAGCCCTATGCCTTCCCTTCATTCCCTCCCCTTCAAAGCCCTATGCCTCCCCTTCTAATCCCTATGCCTTCCCTTCATGCCCCTTCCTTTAAACCCCTATGCCTTCCCTTCATGCCCTCCCTTTAAACCCCTATGCCTTCCCTTCATGCCCTCCCTTTAAACCCCTATGCCTTCCCTTCATGCCCTCCCTTTAAACCCCTATGCCTTCCCTTCATGCCCTCCCTTTAAACCCCTATGCCTTCCCTTCATGCCCTCCCTTTAAACCCCTATGCCTTCCCTTCATGCCCTCCTTTTAAACCCCTATGCCTTCCCTTCATGTCCCCCTTTTAAACCCCAATGCCTTCCCTTCATGCCCCCTTTAAACCGTATGCCTTCCCTTCATGCCTCACCCTTTAAACCCCCGTGCCTTCCCTTAATGCCCACCCCTTAAAACCCCTGTGCATTACCTTTAAACCTCTATGCCTTCCCGTTAAACCCATATGCATTCCCTTTAAACCCCTATGTCTTTCCCTTTAAACTCCTATACCTTCCCTTTAAACCTCTATGCCTTCCTATTAAACCCTTATGCCTTCCCTTTAAACCATTATGCCTTCCCCTTAAACACCTATGCCCTCCCCTTTAAACACTAATGCTCCTTTTAAACCCATGTCTTCCCTTTAAATCCCTGTGTCTTCCCTTTAACCCCTACACCTTTCCACTGGACCCCTATGCTCTCCCCTTTAAACTCTTATGCTCTCCCATTTAAACCCCAGTGCCTTCCCTTTAAACCCCCATGCAGTTCCTTCATGCACTATTAACCTTTAGGCGAGGTGGATATTTACCCATAACCACAGCAGGTACGAAAATCAACAACTCAATCGCCAGGTGTCCAGGTAAACATTCCCATATGATTAAATCTTGTTTGAGTTTCTTCCTGCTACCTTCAGACGATTTTATTCTGCTTAAGGTGGACTTCTAGAGGTAAGAGGATTAACTACAACTCTATTAAGCCTCTCAAGTTCTAAAATTTTCTTCTGAACAAAATCGTCTAACGATGGCAAGAATGAACTATGCAAGACGACAGTAAACAAGAAAGCAATAAAAAGTCTAGGTGATTAAGAATGAGTAGTCTACTGAAGCTATTTGTAAGATAGTATATTTCCTCTTTAAAACACAGCACAGTCCTGGGTACGATTATAAACATCAAAACAAGTCCTCGGTACGAATAAAAACATCAACACAGCACAGTTCTAGGCACCAATATAAACATCGACACAGTATAGTCCTTGGTACGAATATAAACATCAAAACAAGTCCTCGGTACGAATAAAAACATCAACACAGCACAGTCCTAGGTACGAATATAAACATCAACACAGCACCGTCCTAGGTACGAATATAAACATCAACACAGCACCGTCCTAGGTACGAATATAAACATTAACACAGCACAATCCTAGGTACGAATATAAACATCAACACAGCACAGTCCTAGGTACGAATATATACATCAACACAGCACCTTCCAAGGTATGAATATAAACATCAACACAGCACAGTCCTGGGTAAGAAAATATACATCAACACACCACAGTCCTCGGTACGAATATAAACACCAACACAGCCAGTCATATATAAGAGTATAAACATCAGCCACTATAAGTCCTTTCAAGCCTTTCAGTATTATCAGATCTAGGGTCCATATTTTCGTTCGTTAGGGAAGCTCCCTGTCACCTTTTCCTAAGCGATTTTTGTTTATTTAACCTTCCATTATCGACATAATCTGCATTAATAACATATACAAGGATAGTAACGACCATCATCCAAAAATAAATAGCTAAGGAAGATGTGTTAGGGACCTTCCTTAACTGACGAGACGACGAGCCTTGGCCTGGTTTATCCTTGCTAACTTCTGGGCAATTTACCACAGTTTAGGAGAGACGTTTGGTGGGGAAGGGGTTCATGAAGGCTGTATCAAAGCCCTCTAGTTCGAAAGTCTCCTCTACTTTCTATTTAGTTAAGAGGAGAAGTCGGATGGTGAAGAGTAAACACTAAATCTAAATGCTAAACAATTTGTACATTTCCTGGTTAACACTGCATCCAGATATAATTATTAACATCATAAGCTCCCAGGTGTCCATTTAACACAGACATCAAACACAAAGCCTAAAATAAAACGCTGCAATTTTCACTACGCGAGGATTTCCATTTTTTCATGCCTTTATGGTTTATACGATTTAACTCCTGACTTTTTTTCATGCAAATAAATCATGAGGTACGTATTCTATTATTCAAAAGTCTGGTTAGCTATTTTTTGTTTCTATTTGGTGTAAACTTTTCCCAAAATATATTTAATATATTTCACTTTTTAAGCATTTTCAGTAACTGGATTTAATTCTTGCTACCATTACTTTTTTTTTTTTATACTCAAGAAGGACCTCTACCAGTGAAGGTGTTGACGAAGCTTAATCTAACCTTTCAAATTCCCAAGCTGAATAAAATCGCTTGGTAACAGCAGGAATATATATATATATATATATATATATATATATATATATATATATATATATATATATATATATATAGATAGATAGATAGATAGATAGATAGATAGATAGATAGATAGATATAAACTTCGTCCTTGTTTTCAAGTGATTAAACAACTATGAACAAGTGCTCTACCCCCCCCCCCCTCTCTCTCTCTCTGGTGTAAACCTTCTACCTAAGGAATTTCATATATAATCTTCCTCCACATCCTGACCTTTCCTTTCCTACCTTCCTCACCATCCATCTCCTCTCGTTCTCGCTTCCTCCACTCCCTCCCTTTCCCCCTCTTACCATCATCATATTTCTGTCCTACATCTTTCTCCTTCACCCTCCCACTGCTCCTTCTCTCACCACCCCAACACTTACACCCACTCTCTTTTACCATCCTCTTTCTCTCTCCTCTTTACCATACTCTTTTTCACTCCTACGTCAGCCGCACTCAGCTCCCTAAAAGCTACACCACACTTTCTTCTACCACTTCTTTCCTTCCTCTCCACACCCGTCACATTCCTTTCCTTCTTCTTATACACTCCTCTGCTACTCCCTCTCACTCTCCTCCCCTCCCACCCTCATGTTACTGTCCTACTTTCCCTCACTTTCCTCTCTACCCCCGTCACAATCCTCTCCTACCCCGTCATTGTCCTATCTACCTTCCTCGCTTTCCTTTCTACCTCTCTTCCAATTCTCCTACCCCCTCATTATCCTCTACTGTTCCTTCATTTTCCTCTCAGTGCCTTCCTCACTTTCCTCCCATATCCTCTTTACTCACCTCGCTACCCCCCCTCACTTTCCTCTCCTACCCCTCACCTTCTTCTCCAACCCCCGCCCACTTCTATCCCCTTCCTTTCCTCACCTACCCCTCTCACCTTCCTCTCTTAGACCCTCTTCACTTTCATTTCCTACCATATCCTCACCTACACCCCACTCCAACACCTAGACACTCCACTCACCCCTCTGTTACCAACACCTTAACGTTTATTATCCTCAAATTCCTTTCCTGCCACTTCCACCTTCACTCATACATTATCTTCACCCAGGCCGACACCTGCACCACAGTTTCTTATATTAACTTCTCAACAGAAATAGTCGATATCGCAAAAACTGTGCATACATGAAGCTTCTTGCTGATAAGTATTTCAACACTACAGGCCTCAACGAACATTGCTATTTATTTCCAAGTCGACACAGTTGTGAGATACCTACTGTATATACTTACAACATTCTGCGGATGTGGACACTTTTTTTTTAAACTACCGTTTTCATATATAGTACTTCCTCTTCTGCCTTTCAAATAATAATATTAATATTTGCTCTAATAACCAGGGATTTTTTTATTCTACTTGTCGGCGATTATTCGTTCATTTTCTAGCACAGGATATTTGGATCGTTAGTGTACCGGTACTCAGTCTTACCCAACAGCATATCCTCGTTCAAGCCAAACAAACCTAAGTACTAAGTGCGTGTGATGTGCCCTACACACACATCACATCCACACTCCAAACCCACACCACACACCCCACAACACCACACCCACATCAGAACCCCATTACTACACCCACATTCTAACATCCTCATTACACCAACGCCTCTACACCATCACCCTTGCGCCAACATAACACTTACACCCGTGCACCCACATTACACCCACACCCTTACACTCACACCTACACCCAAATACCTACACTCACATACATTCACATCCCTACACTCACCTACACCCACATCCCTACACTCACCTAAACCCATACTCACAAATACACCCACACCCCTACACTCAACTACACCCACACCCCTACACTACCCCACACCCACGCCCCTACCCTCACACCTCCACCCACACCCCTATACTCACCCCTACACCCAAATACCTACACTCACATACACCCACATCCCTACACTCACACCTACACCCACACCCCTACACTCACACCTACACCCATACCCCTACACTCACACCTACACCCATACCCCTACACTCACACCTACACCCACACCCCTACACTCACCTACACCCACATCCCTATACTCACCTACACCCACATCCCTACACTCACACCTTCACCCACACCCCTACACTCACACCTTCACCCACATCCCTACACTCACACCTACACCCACACCCCTACACTCACACCCACACCCACACCCCTACACTCACACCTACACCCACACCCCTACACTCACACACACCTACACCCAGACAAGTCCCCACCCACGTGCCGCCACCACCACCCTAACCCCTCCATCCCAGGCCTCACCATTCAATTATTGTTCTAAATGAAGAGGAAACAAAGCCTAACACGTCGCTATCGCCACTGCCACACCCAGTCCTCCCACACCACTGTTACTACCATGATGCTGCTTTCACTCTTCCTGGTATCAAAACTACCATAACAATATCGCCATCATCATCATTATCATTATCATCATCATCATCATCATCATCGTGGTCAGCACCCATAACGGCACTTATGATAACAATCATCCTCATCATCATCTGCATCCATACTAACAATAATGACAGCAATCATCATTATCATCATCATCATCACCACAATCTGCACCCATAGCAACAGTTATGACAGCAACATCATCATCATCATCATCATCATCATCATCATCACCATCATAATCTGCATCCATACGGACAACAATGACTTCAATCATCATCATCATTAGCATCATCTGCACCCTTACCAACATCATCATCATCATCATCATCATCATTTTCATCATCTGCTGCTGCTGGTGACAGTATCAACACCTGCGCCAATGACTCCCTGTTAGTTGAATAAACTCATCTGACGTCAGCGGGAACAAAATACCAAGTAGTACCGATCAGGCGAAGGTTAATGGCGACACTATTAACACTCTCAGGCCACAATACTTACCCTTTTGAAAACAGCTGACGTTGGGAGAAATACAGAACTAGAATTATATCGCTCGTGGTAGTGTTAATCTTAAAATTTCTTCCATTAAGTTAACTATTTTCGTTTTTAGATTCAGGGCAGTTTTATCAGTGCCCTACGCCTCCCCTCCACCTCTGCCTTTGCTTCCTTTCTTCCATGAATTACGTCAGCCTCCTGTATGTTTTGCCTCTATTCCTTTTTGCAGGAGCCTAATCGTATATCTATATACTTATTTATGTATATCTAACTATCCGTCGATATAAAAATTTTCAGTATCTTCATAAATCGATTTTTTATCATTCTCGTTTCCATACTCAACACTTTTATTTTGTCTGTATCCTGTGACATAGTTCAGCTTAACTATACCATACTATTTCCCCCCAAACACTTATCTATTTTCTATTTAGTCCTCTCCTTTTTGGCCGGCATACACATTCATCTTTTTCTCTCTCCTCCCCTCACCTCTTCAGTTGTTCCCTTTCATCTACTTTCCCTTTCATCCCTTCTAGTCACCCCTCTTTTCCCCTCTCGCCACTTAGATCCTGCCTCTTTCTATCCACCACTCTGTCAGTTTTCTCTTATCCAGTCTATCCACCTGTGTATTTCACACCTCTGTCTATCCTCCCCTTCTCTATCTATATCTTTTTATCCAATCTATCCCCTTACTTATCAACATCCTTCAGCAACCGTGTGTGTGTGTGTGTGTGTGTGTGTGTGTGTGTGTGTGTGTGTGTGTGTGTGTGTGTGTGTGTGTGTGTGTGTGTTTATATGAAGATCATTCTACTGTAAATGTACAAATTTGGTAGGCAGCAAAAGTCATAAGAAAAGTGAAAAATTAGCGTGCGCAAGCGTGCACATCTCACACACACACACACACACACACACACACACACACACACACACACACACACACACACACACAAGCTCCGCCATTAACCATGTCACTCACATTTGGGTTCAGTGGGTTGTCTGCCGCGTTTCCACATACCTCCAGGAAGGTATTCTTATAGGGTAAGGAGGCTCCCTATTACCTATTCTATACCTATTTATTTCTGCATTTGCTTTATTAATATTTCCTTGTAATTGTCTGTATGTGGTGCATTAACATTTTCTTGAATATCGGTTTATCTTTGCTGGTACATAAAGGCGAAAAAACAAGAGAATAATAACTTGTAACAAGCAATAGACAAATAACACACAAAATAACAGTAACGTGTAACATGCCAAATAAATGACTTAATAACACAAGAGGACGGTAATGTGTAATATGCAAAATAATTCGTTAAGAAAGAGGCTCTCTAGTACGTCTCCTTAACTATATATAATTTCATTTATAATTGTTTTGCATGGAATTTACAGTTTACTAATTGGAGTAATCTCCATAAATATAAAAAAAAGAAGAGGAAGCCCAAGTTACCTTAACCGATTATACGCTTTTTACTCTTAGTTTGGCCTAAAATTGCCCTCTATCCACCTTAGACGCTGTGATGTAACAACAGACTAACACTAGAATATGATGCTAATCACGAAGCAGTACTATGGAAAGGATGTAGGGGAGTAGCATTACCATTTTCAGCCGATGAGCTACGTAAAATTAGCTGTGAAAAGGCAAAATTCTGGGCCAAGTTTAGGTGCAAGAACTAAAGGATACAAGTCCCAGCCTGCCTGAGATGGCGCACGGGTGGGTACATCTGGAAACTATCTCCACTCCTCGCAAAGCGTAATATGGCTGCATTTGTGTATATCTCTGTATGTGTTGCCTCTTCCTCAGCGAGTATCTTAACTCACTCTCTCTCTCTCTCTCTCTCTCTCTCTCTCTCTCCATCTATCTATCTATCTATCTATCTCTATCTATCTATCTATCTCTCCAGTCTATCTATCTACCTATCTCGTCAACTCCTTCATTGAGGTTGGAGCTCGTAGATATTTTACTCAGGAAACCACCAACAAATTTCGTTCAGCTGAGAGAAATTTTCAAACCAATGGCTTTAAGAACAATGTCTAGTAATGCTTTCTCTCCTTCTGACATCCGTAAGAATACTGCTTAGGTTAATAGCAAACGACTTCGTTCAGTCGAGAAAACTAAAGTAAAAAGGTTGCACTCCTGGATTCTGAGGAAAAACTAATGATATGAAAGCCGCACTAGCCAGTAACACGTTCAGGCTCCTATGACCCACTCCTAGCTAATAAAATCGTCTGGTGAAAGGTGGAATGGGATCCTACAGTTGTACTAATTATAGGAGGATCAGTGGAGTGTTAATTCTGAAGCTCCTATGGCACATTCCCAGCTAAGTAAATTGTATGCTGTTACACGGAATAATATATCAGAGCTGTCCCGACCATAACAGGTTTAACTTTCGACAGTACACACACACACACACACACACACACACACACACACACACACACACACACACACACACACACACACACACACACACATTAAAATATAACACAGCTCACGATTCGCTTTTTTTTTTTGGTGGTGGTGGTACGACCATGATGAGATGGACAATCCCACTGCTATGAATGATGCAGCAAAACTACAGGTAAATCTTAGGTGAGGGATAAGTCACCTGGGAGCAGCGTGAGGATTCCAGGGGCTTGTGCATGTGGGGCGGTGAGTGGGCGGTTGCTCTCTCTCTCTCTCTCTCTCTAGGCGTCATGGTTACTAAAAACCTACAACCATATCAGCTGAGTATTAATGCGAGAAATAAAACACATAGGGTCCTAGGATTCACTTCGCGAAGCGTGAGCAATAGAGCATCGAAAGTAATAATGCAACTTTATGTAGCATTATTAAGGCCACATTTAGACTATGCCGTGCAATTTTGGCGTTCGTACTATAGAATGCATATAGATTTGCTTGAAAAGGTACAGAGAAAAACGACAAAAATGATACATGATGTTCGGGACCTTTCATATGAAGAAAAACTGAAGACTAAATTTGCACTCACCAGAAAGGCGTAGAGCAGAGTAGGGGGAGACTTAAATGAGGTGTGCAAGTGGATAACGCGAATAAATATGAGAGACATTAGCAAGGTACTTCAGTGAGTATGCAGGACAGAACGCGAACTAATGGTTTCAAACTAGATAAATTCCGTTTTAGTAAGGTCATAGGTAGAAATTGGTTTGGCAATTGAGTAGTGGATGAATGGAATAAGCTACCTGGTGATGTACTTTCTGCCCCTTCCATTTACAGTTTCAAGCTTAGACTAGACAAGCCTACGAGATGCAAGGGTAGAATGTAAAAAAAAAAAAATCTCCCAATAACCAGAACTAATTCATTCTTTTTCCTTTTCACGTTTCACTACGATAGCCTCTTTTCTCCTTTCTCACTTTCCTGTAAAGTTGCCACCAGTTTTTTTAAAATGCGTTTTTTTTTTTTCCTACCTGTTTCCGCACGTGGGTTTGGTGGGCGGGGGAGAGCCTTCATCTTTGCTATCCTTGTCTTTTTCTTGTAGTATGGTCACACACTTGTAGGAGCTGCCTAGCATGGGTCAACTGGCCTACCGCACTACTGTAATCCTCTCTTCTCATGTTCTTACGTTCTTATATAGCTCCTCTCTCTCTCTCTCTCTCTCTCTCTCTCTCTCTCTCTCTCTCTCTCTCTCATATACGAAAAATTCCAGTTTGCACCGCTGGAATAATCTGCGATTTTTGCTTTCAACTTTTTCTCCTCCTCACTTCCTTTATCCTCTTCTTTCCGCATCCATTCCTCCTCCATTTCGTGTTCCAGCTCCCTCCACTTCTGGCACACGTTTCTAGTTTTATTCATTTCTAATTCCTCCATTCTAGTTTTTTCTTTTTCTAACTTCCCCCATTTTTCCTCATTCCCTTCATCGCTCATTTCTGCCTGTGTTCCTTCTACATTCTTTACCTGGTTTTCATGTCTCGCCGTTTTGGACTGGCGGCAAATTGTATTGTTAAAAAAAAAAACGCGATTTCTGGTTTTCCTCTTTCCCCTCCATTTCAATCCCCTTATCCTCTCCGTTCGGCTTCTCGTCCTCCTGAATTTGATTTTCTTCCTCCTATTCCTCCTCCCTTCTTCTCTCTGGCGGAATCCTTTTAGAATTGCGGCGGAGAATTCCTAATGCAAGATAACAGCACGAGAGGAAGGGAAGACAGGCAAGGAAGAGGAACCAAAGGAGTACAGGAAGAGAGTTAGAGAAGGGTTGAGCTAGACAGATAGGAAGACAGGAAGGGTGAAGATAGGGATAAAATAATAATTAGTGCAATGAAAGGACTGAGAGTGTCATTCAGGCGGGCAGAAGGAGACGAGGATGGGCGAAGATGTGGATAGTAAAGTAAATTGTGCACAAAATTAGTGACATGTTTGTCGGTGGCATAGGCTTGGAAGGTAGGAAGATAAAAGTGAGAGATTAAATAAATAAATGAGAGAGAGAGAGAGAGAGAGAGAGAGAGAGGGGGGGGGGGAACAGAGCAAAAAATAACAGAAGGGGAAAGGACTGGAGTGGGAGTGAACATGACAGCTAGGTATGGAGGTTGGGAGAATACAAGAAAATGAAGGAAAATACATGACCATCAAAGAACACGTGACGGAAGATACACAGGAGGGGAGACAGAGACGAGAAAGATTAGAAAAACAGCACAGAAAACATGGAAGGAAGGGTGAGAGTGATTGAGACTGTAATGGAGGATGGAAATAATATAAAAACATACAGATAAGAAAAAAAAAAAAGAGGAAGCGAGAGAGTGGCTGAGATAAGAAGAAATTGAGACTAACAAGGAGAAAACAAAGAAAACGAAGCAGAGAAAAAATGCAAAAAAAAAAAAAAGGAGATGAAGAAGGAAAGAAGAATAAAAACGGATCACTCATGAAGTAGGAGCCAAATATTTGACTTTACCCTGTGATCCTGATATTTGATAGATTAATCTCAATATCAAATTACTTCATCCTTGCCTAAATCTTAACTCCTGTACCAACTTGACTCAGATCACATCAAGAGTGAGCTGACTTTGCCTAGTGACCTATATCTTTGACATTTTCAGGTGACCATTAAAGGTTTGTTCACAAAAATGATTCTTTTTTACGCTTCTTTAGCCCGAACATTTCCACAAAGCTCACCTTAAATCGAATAGGCCTAAATGCTGTTTAACTTGGTCTTATCATGTGAACCTGACCTTCGGCATCACTGATCTTCCAAGCAATAGGTCAATTTCCTGGATGCCTCTAAACTTATCCACCAAGTTGGATCCAAATCAGATCTAAACTGTTTTAATTCTTCACTTCACACACAAGCACACGGGTCGAAATTTGACCTTACTTGTGACCTTGACCTTTGACTGTTCTCAACACTAAAACTCCTTCTTTCTCGCCTGACACTAAACCCTTCCACTGTGTCCGGCACAAATCTGATTATAACGCAAGTGATCTTAATTTGTAACCTTGGGCTGTGACATTTCCCTGTGACCTATACCACTGTACATAAACCGAATCCGTTACTGAAATTCTGGTTGAAATTGGATAATAAGTTGACCACAGTACCAACGCCCACACACCTACACCCTGTCAACACACAAGAACACTGTCAACCAATACCACTCTAACAACACAGCGATCAACACACACACACACACACACACACACACACACACACACATTACCGCTAACACACAACACAAACACATAAACCACTTTCCACACACACACACACACACACACACACACACACAGGCACAATAACCAACAGCACACAGAGCACCTCCCTCCTCAAACACCAGCACACACAAGCAACACATAAACGCCTCTGTTTGCCTCCCCACCAGCAGCAAATTCTCCTCCTGCCAGCTTATGTACATCAACACCAGGGGAATTATTCACGGCGGCTGCAGAAGAGAAAGGAGAGGAGACATGGGGAAGAGGGAGACGAGAGGAGGAGGGAGGAGAGAGGAGGGTGGGGGAGAGGACACAGAGAGAAGAGGGAGAAGAAATGAGGATAGAAATGGAGGAGGAAGAGAGAGGGAGAGACATGAAGAAGGGAGAAGAGAGAAGAAGAGAGAAGGGTGAGGGAGAGAAGACAGGGGGAAGAGGGAGATGAGAGGAGCAAAGAAATGGAGGAGGGAGAAGGGAGGAGGGGAGAGAAGGGTGAGACAGAAGAGGCAGAGGGAAGAGGAAGACGAGAAGAGGAAAGAAATGGAGGAGGGAGAAGAGAGGAGGAGAGAATTGGAGGAGGGAGAAGATAGGAGGAGAGAATTGGAGGAGGGAGAAGAGAAGGAGATAAATGCAGGTAGGAGAAGGACAGAAATGGAGAAGAGAGAAAGAGCAAAATGGAGAAGCGAGAAACCAGTAGAGAAATGGGGGAGGGAGAAGAGAGGGGAAGCAGGGGAATGGTGGAGGGAGATGAGAGAGACTAATTTATAAACAAAGACAAGAGATGGAGGGTAGAGAGAAGAGCGAGAAAAGCATGAGAAAAACAGAAGAAAAAAAAGGAAAAGGGAGAGGAGAGATGGTGAAATAGGTGGGGAAAGAAAAAAATATAAGGAAGAGACGGAGAGGGGAGAAGGGGAGGCAGGGGAGGGAAAATGAGGTAGAAGAGAGAGATGGGGGGGTGCAAGAGAAGAGGGAGAAGAGGAGAAGGGAGGAAGGAAGGAAGGAAGGTAGGAGGAGGAGGAGGAGGAGGAGGAGGAGGGAGGGAGGGAGGGAGGGATGGAGGGAGCGAGAGAGAGAGAGAGAGAAAGAGAGAGAGAGAGAGACTGTGGGGGGGGGGATGTTACAAAGACTGCATGTGATTAGGACTTACTCAAGATGGCTGAGTTTGTTCTCAAGTGGAGTAAGCAGTGGAGGATTCAGAAGGTCCTAATTAAGCGGAAATTCTCTCTCTCTCTCTCTCTCTCTCTCTCTCTCTCTCTCTCTCTCTCTCCCCACGGCTCCGTATTTACTCTAGCTAACTCCTGGCGATTTTAATTGCTTTATTCAGCTTCTACTCCTTATCTTTAATTTCCCTCTCACAAATGCTACAAAAATATTGGTCTTACTCCTGCTATCGCCTTACGGTTTTATTCAGCAATTTCTTACAGTCTTGGTGCACCACAACTTAAAGGTCTTGGTTGTCAGTAACGTCTAAGGAATTTAAGAAGCTCCTCGTCCTAATCTTCCAAGAACATGGAGGAGGAAAAAATAATTGCTTCCTATTTTACTGCACTGGGTAATTTTTAAACTGTTCTTAAAATATTCCGTGAAACAAAAACTATTACCAGATATTATACAATTTCTTTTTACTTCCAGCTAACACCAGGGAATTTAATTTTTCCATTATTTTTTCCTGATCTGTCACATCTACTACCGAAAGTCTTACATTCTTTTTTAATATCAGCTAACGAATGACGGTCTTATACTACTGTTCTTATTTATAATTACGATTACAAGCAAAAGCTTTTATTTACCCATTCTCATAATAATTCGAATTACAGACAGACGATTTCAGAGACGATTTTATTTACCCATTCTCATATATAATTCCAACTACAGACAGACAATTTCACAGACGATTTTACTTACCCATTCTTATACATAATTCCAACTACAGACAGACAATTTCACAGACGATTTTACTTACCCATTCTCATATATAATTCCAACTACAGACAGACAATTTCACAGACGATTTTATTTACCCATTCTCAGATATAATTCCAACTATAGACAGACGATTTCACAGACGATTTTATTTACCCATTCTTATATAATTCGAATTACTGACGGCCGATTTCACTCACAGACTATTTTACTTAGCCATTCCATACATAATTCCAAATACAGACAGACGATTTCATTCAGCTGTTCTTACACACTCTTCCGTGTATTATAAAGTGAAACCACAGAGAGCAAGTTCGTATTTAATTCCAGCTAATGGTCGCAAATTTTATTCAGAAGAAAAAAAGACAAAAAACTCTCCTTTTTAAGGCAGATATAAAAAAATATATATACATTAATCTAGGTAACGTATGACTATTTTAACATCATATTCTAGTGTTAGTCTATTGTGAACATTAAAGTGACCAAACAAATAATTTAGCCCCTTCACTCTGATTACATATGTTGTTGGTGTACGCTTTGCAACATCCAGGTGATTTAATATACGCAGGAGTGACCTTTACGTGTGAAAGATTTAATGAACGATGAACGTCGTACCTAACCTCTCCAGGTAGAAAAATATCACCTGATCTGAAAAAATCGCCTTGTTAAAGAGAAAATGAGGATAAAGTAGGTCATAGGAATCAAAGGGTTAGCCCGCTACTGTCACACGTTAAGGAAGCTCCCCAATACCTCATCTTAAGCGATTTACTTCGCTTATTACACCTTGCCGTCGTCTTCTTGTTACATCATTCTACAGTAGTATCACCATACTCTGCACGAATAACGTACATGACGATCTCAGCCAGCCTCATCCCCCATCTTTGTTTTATTCCTCTACCTTTCACCTGATTTACTTCCTGTTATGAGTTCTCTCTCTCTCTCTCTCTCTCTCTCTCTCTCTCTCTCTCTCTCTCTCTCTCTCTCTCTCTCTCTCTCTCTCTCAATTATACAGCACTAAGCCACAATAAAACACTGCCAGCTTGATCACAGTGTAAATTTCCATCGCCACTCAGGCTCCAAAGTGACCCCGACCTCAAAGGACACTATTCTCACTGCGTCATAATGGCCTGTAACTGGGAACAATAATTATCCCTCTAACGACCTAGGAAATCTTGTCCAATGATTTTTTTTTACGAGTCGCCTCTAGTAATTTCGGCGTTAAAAAGCCTCCATTATATAAATAAATTACCCTATTCATTAACACTCTAGCAACGGAAGTATTTACCTTCTTATTTCCTATATCGGTACACGATGTTATTCAGATTAGGAATGGCTGTCAAAGGCTGCCATTTCCACCGCTCTAATGGGGTACACGGGAAATAATGATGTCTCTGGCGATAATTTTCCTTTTTATTCTTGCAAGCGCCAGACAGTTTTTTTTTTTTTTTACTCTGGGAAATCCTCTCAGTGCAGAGATTACCAAGAAAAAAGTCTCCATTAAAGTCCTCCAGCATATAATGTTTTTAAAACTAATAAAATAATCAGGTGGTAACAAGAACAGAGCGAAGATGATGTCTTGGGCTAAAAGGGTTAACTTATGGTATTAATCAGGGCTAATACAGGACTTGCGACATGTACTGAAAAGCGATATTCTTTTGTGTTGTAATATACTGCATGTATAATAATGACTGCTAATCGACGCACTGCACTGATTCTATTATAATAATGTATCGTTTGTAATGGACATCATAGTTTGGAGTGATAATTATGCAAGTGGCAATTACCGATACGCTTAGGAGACGGCAATGACCAAAGCATAAATACGGATTCCCGCATACCTCTTCTGTACCAAGTATGTATTCAGAACACACACACACACACACATACACACACACACACACACACACACACACACATCGGGAAGAAAGGTATGGAGGTTCAGACAAGAGGGAGGGTTGAGACAACAGGGAGGATTGAGACAACAGGGAGGATTGAGACAACAGGGAGGATTGAGACAACAGGGAGGGCTGAGAAAAGAAGGAGGGTTGAAACATGAGGGAGGGATGAAGCAAGAGGGAGGGTTGAGACGAGAGGGAGGGTTGAAACAAGAGGGAGAGTTGAGACAGAAGGGAGGGCTGAAACAAGACGGAGAGTTGAGACAGAAGGGAGGGCTGAAACAAGAGGGAGAGTTGAGACAGAAGGGAGGGCTGAAACAAGAGGGAGAGTTGAGACAGAAGGGAGGGCTGAAACAAGAGGGAGAGTTGAGACAGAAGGGAGGGTTGAAACAAGAGGGAGAGTTGAGACAGAAGGGAGGGCTGAAACAAGAGGGAGAGTTGAGACAGAAGGGAGGGCTGAAACAAGAGGGAGAGTTGAGACAGAAGGGAGGGCTGAAACAAGAGGGAGAGTTGAGACAGAAGGGAGGGCTGAAACAAGAGGGAGAGTTGAGACAGAAGGGAGGGTTGAAACAAGAGGGAGAGTTGAGACAGAAGGGAGGGCTGAAACAAGAGGGAGAGTTGAGACAGAAGGGAGGGCTGAAACAAGAGGGAGAGTTGAGACAGAAGGGAGGGCTGAAACAAGAGGGAGAGTTGAGACAGAAGGGAGGGCTGAAACAAGAGGGAGAGTTGAGACAGAAGGGAGGGCTGAAACAAGAGGGAGAGTTGAGACAGAAGGGAGGGCTGAAACAAGAGGGAGAGTTGAGACAGAAGGGAGGGCTGAAACAAGAGGGAGAGTTGAGACAGAAGGGAGGGCTGAAACAAGAGGGAGAGTTGAGACAGAAGGGAGGGCTGAAACAAGAGGGAGAGTTGAGACAGAAGGGAGGGCTGAGACAAGAGGAAGGGCTGAGACAAGAGGAAGGGCTGAGAAAAGAGAGAGGGCTGAGACTAGAGGGAGGGTCGAAACAGGAGAGAGGGTTGAGACAAGAGGGAGGATTGAAACAAGGAGGAGGGTTGAGAAAAGAGGGAGGGAGGAGGTTACTGAGAAAAGCCAGTTGGATATAGAAGTGGTGGGAGCAATAAATGGAGGGCGAGGCAGCAAAAGAGGGTACAAGTGGTGACCAATGAAGAAAGAGGATAGAGATGAGGGCACAAGGAAGAGCAAATTGAGTGGGGGAAAGGGGAAAGAAGGGGCGGGGGAGGGGAAGAGGAGAGGGGGCTGAAGGAGAGAGGGTGGAGGAGGAGAAGAGGGAGGGTGAGGGGGAGAAGAGGAAGGAAGACAGGACGAAGAGGGGAAGAGATGAGAGGGTGAGAAGGAGTGGAAGAAGGGAATAGACAGGAAGGCGGGTGGGCCAAGTCGTATAGTCGGCACTCTGGGAAAGAAAAGAGATGGAATAGAAGTGAAAGAAGAGACTGAATGAGGACGAACAGGAGAGAGGATAGACTAGGAGGAGGAAGGATAGGAGAAAGCAGGGAATTGAAGGAGGAAGGAGAGAAACGAGAGGGGAGAGATGAGGAAGGGTATGAAATGAATAGGCGGCAGTGGCACTCTGGGTGGAAGTTAGGGCAGCCCTGGCCGCCTCACACCGCATCACACTTAAAGCTGAGAGGTCATTGTGGCAAGAGTACTTACCCACTTTCCACAATATTACACTCACAATCAAAAGTCAACTTTCTACTCAAAATCTTAAAATGAGAACCAGATTTATTCTTCACATACAACAAATGGTTCACACATTAACTGAGAATTTGTTTGGGGTGGGATTATTTTCACTTCCTGTAGACTGTTTCTTACACTCAGTCATAATTAAACGTGCATCATACTGCCTAACTGTAAAGGAAAAATTATGTAGTAGCCTGAGAGGCATGTTGAGAACAATTTTAAGATTTTTTTCTTTGGTCACACCGAGAGCCACAATTATACACCAAATCTTTCAAACTGACTAAGATCTGAGGCTCAGACGTTTTTTGGTTGTAGAAGTTATGTAATAAACTTAATTCTACACTGACAACCACAACAATCAACTACTGCCTTGTACATCACAATCACAACTACAATTTCCTAGTAAGCTGAAAATAACATCGAGCGAGACACACACCACATCCTTCAGGTGGCTCAGACTTTAAGCTGAGGGGTCACTGTGGAATAAATCACCAATAAGCTGAAGAGTACGCTTGTGAGCCACAAATAATCATAACAGCAATCAAATTCACTAATATATGAAGCTGTGAGGTCGTTTGTATTGATTTATATATATAAATTTATTTTTAGGATAAGATTCTACGTAACCTTAAAACCCCTGAATCGGGAGACGTGTTTTTCGGTTTATTTCGGATACAATAATATTGTCACAGCCTGGGAGAGACTTTTCGAGCTGGGGAGGATATGTATCTTTTGTTTTATCCCCTCAGTACAAGAGGTCTAATTAAATCTAAATAAAACTGTTCGAGGTTGCAACAGTTATCCAATAAAAGACAACAACTACATGAAAAAGTTGAAATTCCTCTGTCATCCTCTAAAAGTTAGTTACACTAATCTAAATAGCTCATAGTTCAAGCAGAGAAGTCGTCTGGTTAAAATTATTATCTTTGTATTCTAAAACACACACACACACACACACACACACACACACACACACACACACACACACACACACACACACACACTGTTTTAAATCGAGGTATGAAACAAAAACCCATCGCCTAAAAGCAAGTCCAGCAATGCACTCTGGCCAGCACTGAAAAAGCTCAGGTGCAATAAAGAAAATTCCCCTCCACCCACCACTACTGCTACCATCCGTCTCAAGCTACACTACCACACATTTCCACAACTCCAAGCAAAAGTGACCACCACCACCACCACCACAACAACAACAACAAAAATCAAGATCACAACAACATCCATCAATCACCAACACCATTTCTACTACTACTACTATTACATTACACCAACAGAAACGCAATCACAACATCTACCAATCACCAATACCACCATACGATCACCAACACCACTACCACAACAACAACAACAATCCCAGTATCCACCAATCGCCACTACCACAATCATCACCATTACCACCATCGCCACCATTACCACAACAGCAACAACAATCACACAATAACTAGGCTACTAATCACAACTACCATTACATAATCACCATTATTATCACCACTACATTCATCACGAATACCATCAAAATCACCACCACTACCACTATCACAATCACCACAACCCCCACCATCACCAGCACAAAAACAACAATAATCCAAGACACCACCACCACCACCACTACCACCCACCACACTCGTGAGATCCCCGCCACTCTCTGCACCATCACCACCACCATCATCATCACCACGCACTAAGCCCTCAACTGTTAGATATAATCCCAGTTGTAAAAACCGTCCGCCACCTTCACTACCCATTGTACCTGCAACAATAAAAACATTACAAAACTGCAATTTCCCTTAAAGCCTTTGCAACTCTTGAAAACTGAAAACAGTTGCTATTCTCCCGTACTAACAACAACAGCCGCGGCCGAGGTATCACCGTAAACGACAAAAATACGAGGAAAATAACAAAAGTCAGGCTCGCAAACACTTCCCCCCCCCCCTAAAAAAAAAAAAAAAAAAAAAAGACTGACACTAACAATCAGTGACACAAGGAAATAACTTTTAGCAAAAAAAAAAAAAAAAAAAAAAAAAAAAAAAAAAATTGCCAGCTTTTTTTGGCCACCGACAAATGCAACAATCAACAACACAACAGAAGCACAACTGCCAGCACGAACACACCCACATGCAGGAAGGACCACTCACAGGGAGCCACAGACGCGCCCATCAACCGGACTAAGGGCAGAATATTTGAGTTTGCCCTGTGACCTTGACCTTCGACAGACTATTCTCAAAACTGAATTACAGTACATCATTCTTGCCTAATCCTTAACCCTTCCGACAACCTTGGTTCAAAATTGTCTGATCAAAACTGAGTTGACTGTCCGGCGACCTTGACATTTAACCTTTCTTTGTAAACCTGATCTTTGACTAATTACCGTACGGTATATAATCTCAAAATCGATTCTCTTCATCCTTGTTTTTATCCAAACTTTCCACAAACTTTGGTTCAAATCGGAGCAAAACTGCTTGAGTTATTTTATTATGGAGCACAAACACAGGTCGAACTCTGCCCTTGCCCTGTGACCTTGACCTTTGACTGATTGTTCCCAGAACTGAATCACTTAATTCTTGCCTTACTCTCCTTGTTTGGTCTAAGTCGAATGAAAACTGTTAAAGCTGATTTTGTTAGATCACCGTCTGACCTACCCTGTGACCTTGACCTTTAGCCTGTTGTTCCGAAAACAAAACAACTGGTTAACTAGGTTATACGCTATTCCTCAACCCTTCCACCAAGTTTCGTTAATATCAGAGAAAAAACTGAGTCAATCTGCACACACACACACACACGCACACGCACACACACACACACACACACACACACACACACACACACACACACACTGTTTACTTCTTTTCGACCCACCTAAGCAGAAGAGCTTATTGGGTTGGGGAAGAAGACAGGCGTGGAGGGTGAAAGTAATAGGATCCTGGGCTTGTCTGGCTCAGCACGGACAGGATTACCCCGCGGCGCAGGGGTAAGGCTCTCAGGGGCAGGGGAGGGCGGGGGGGGGGGATGAGGTTGCATGATAAGCATCACGATTAGTGGAATTAAGGGAACGGTTCCGTTGGGCAAGGGCTGTGGTCGTGACAAAACGAAAACAGTGGTTGGCAACGGAAAGGGAAGGAAGGGAAAAATTAGGGCCTAGGTAGGGCAGAAAAGGGCTATGGCAGGAACGAAAAAGGGCTGCAGTGGAGAGGAAAATGAGGGGGGGGGGAGATACAAAGGGCTTTGGTGCAGCTGGGTTGTGGTGGAGAAAAAGAGGGCTGTTTTTAAGGACAAGAATGGCTGTGGTATGAAACGGCAGGGAATGTGCTTGTGACAGGTGTGGTGAAGGGCAAAGCTGTAGAGAAGGGGAGAGCTGAGGTGAAAGACAAGACTGTGGTGAAGGGGAGGACTGTGGTAAAGGACAAGGCTGTGGTGGAGATGGAGTGGGCTATGGTGAAAGGCAAGGCTGTGGTGGAGAAGGGAGGGGTTGTGGTGAAGAGCAAGGATGTGGTGGTGGCTTGGGAAAAGGGAGGAGATTGTGGCAGAAACTTATAGGAGTTCCTCGAAGCACATGGGTACGGCACAAGGCTAAATCTGTAAACTGGAGCAGCGAATGAGACTGACTGATCTGGAGGTCGACCATAGAGATATTAGGAAGCGTTGTGGCGGGTATGGGCTGTGATGGAGACAAAAATAAGGGCTGTTTTTAGGGACGAGAAGAGCTACGGTAACAGACAGAAAACTGTGGTAGAGGCGAGTTGTGGTAAAGACGAGTTGTGGAAGAGATGGGCTGTGGAACAGACAGAATTTAGGCTGTGGTGGACACTAACAGATTTACCCCGCGGTACAAACGTAAAACTACTGGAGGAGGAGGATATATGATGATGATGACTGAGACTGAGAGACAATAAACGCAAACAGGATTATTCTAAGCAAACGATAATTATGGCGATGATGTTGACGACGACAAGGATTAAGATCATGACAATGCAAAGGAGAAGCAATGATAAAGATTTAAAAAAAAAAGTGTAGTAATCTATATTTGAATAGCAGGAAACATGAAAGCTGTACACGATCAAATCCCTCGGAGAAGCGAGTATAATGGCACACACACACAATGAAGGTGGGAAGGAAGTGCAGGGCAAGAGCGAGTAGGCGGACAGAGTAACGAAGGAAGACATAAACGGTGACAATGGCAGTAGGAAGCAGTCGTGGTGAGATATCGAGGGCGAGAGAGAGCCGCTGGTAAAAGAAAGCTGTGGCTGCCAGATGGTGGAAAGAATGGCCCGTTTCCTTTGTGGGAGAGACTGTCGGGCAAGACACAAGAACAAGAAACCAAGAGAACACACAAAATACTCGTAACACCTCGTTTGACTCGATCACTACCAGACGTCGACTCTCAATAAAATCACCTTACAACAACAACAACAAAATCAAAAGTGCGTCATCATGTTGACGAACTTAACACTAACACCAAATTCCTTCACAATGCAGTAATAAACTACTGAAAGAGAAAACCATGGAGGAAAGATAATATATATATGCGTTTTTAACATGTAGTTACAAACCGAGTATGACTGACTGTGCTTAGGAGGACTGCTGAGTCACAAGTCTTGTCGATGCCCAAAGTCTGGTATATCATACAAAAAGAAACGTGAGATCAGGCACAATGCCCTTTACTTAGAACCTATTTAAACTTAATACTACCTGTCGCTGGGCAAAATGGTCCCACCAACATGGGTGTATGTACGGTTTAAAATCACCTTTGGCATAACTACCGTTACAAAATATACTCCTTCACTCACGGATGATCTTGGATGTAAACTAAATCTATCTGTTTTATGCCTCATTAATGCTGTCACAAGCGACTCTCTCGGATCTAAAATATTCACGCTGGAGGCACTGTATTATCCAACATAAATCCCCTAATTGATGCTCAGAATAAAAAATAAGAGTCAAGGACATGCGCTACAGTTTCCGAGTCCCGGCACAAACACGGCAGCAGGTAGTAACACAAGGTGCCCTCCCTGTGAGAGACCATACTGGAGCGGAGGAAAACTTCTTGACGAAAAAAATGAGCTGCAAATAGTTTCCCCTGAGGTCTAATGCATTTCATTTTCGTTAAAGTTGGTTTCCAGCTGACTGGGGATCCAGGTACAATCTTAGGGGTCGGCACTGGCTTGAGGTTCGGGTTCGTTTAAGGTCAACGTTCTTTAGGGGACATGGGTCAGATGCATGTGGGTAAATAATAAATAAACAAGCAAGTACATAAATAAATGAAATGAATTCAGTACATACCATCGTTACGTCCAGCAACAGTTAAATAAAGCAGTACTTACCTGCAAAGAACAAAGAGATTATTAGTACATAAAATAAAGACAGGCATAAATATGTGCAGGTTTGATCTTGAAATCAGACTAAAACTGCATAGGAATCTTTTCGATAATATATTGTATGAACTTATCCATTTTTGGGTAAGAAATCTTTAGCTTTATGGTTACATGCATACAAACAAATACATGCGGCATACAGAAACTTTTAAGTAAGCTGCGGAACACATTACAAAAAAAAAAAAACAGTTTGCTCATGTGGGTTAAAAATGTTGGCCCCTATTAACAAAGAAAGTGCTTTACGTATCAAAGAGACACTATGTGCTTTGTGTATGAGGAGTGTAACGTCTTAGGGCAATAATGTGGGAAATAAAGGACAAAGAAGAATAGATATGACGTCACTGATATAAGAATGACAAGGTGATATGTAATGCAAAACCAAGGGGAAGTTATTGTGTGTGCAGATTTAAGAAAACGATAGAAATTCAGTTTTAGTTCTCTCTCTCTCTCTCTCTCTCTCTCTCTCTCTCTCTCTCACACACACAGACACACACACACACACACACACACACGAGGTATTCTCTGACTAGCTTCAGGGCTCATCAAGGCAAACTCCTCACCAACACCCGCCACCTCTCACCTCCCCATCCCATCCAGCTCTAGCCTGCCCCCCTCCCCCTCCCCCCCCGGCACCAAAAGCCCTCACTCTCCCAATTCCAAGACAGACGGGGAAAAGGGGAGGCCAGAGTGGCTTTCTTCTCGGGGCTTGAATGGATTTACAGTGTTCCCTCCTCCCCCATCGCCGTACCACCTTCCCTTCCCCACTGTGACGCTTCCTCTATTCCCAGGGGGAGCCGGTGGTGCAGCGGTGGCTATCAACCTCGCAGCTACAAGTTCTCAGGTTCGACTCTCCGGCCGGTCAGACTGTTGGACAAAGCTTGTTTCTCCTTGTCCTTCTTCACCAAGCAGTACAACTGAGGAAACCCACATGTGAATTCGATACCACTATGTCGTATTTTGGGGGAAACTGTGTCTTCGCAAAAACTGAATCTCTGCCCCAATAACACTAGCGTAGTTGATAAACATTAATTCCAAGCTTCCATCTTTCAATCTTCCTATTCGCAACCCAACAACACTACAGGTGAAGCGAGACAGAAAGTGGATCTAATGTTAGGGAGAGAGGGGTTGAGGGAGGGGGGTGGCTTGAACATTTTCTATGGTTTAAATGATGACCTACTTCTCTGGATGTTTCAGAGACACTTCTCCTAATCTAAAAGTCTGTTGTTCCTATCGCTGATTCCAAGCTACCGTATCTGTTGAGTATCGATACTAGCTAAATATTCTCTGTCTGTCTGTCTGTCTTTCTCTCTCTCTGGTGTGTGTGTGTGTGTGTGTGTGTGTGTGTGTGTGTGTGTGTGTGTGTGTGTGTGAACTTGCTTAGTCGTCCTGCTGGCTGAAGGGTGAGTGTGGATGTGACATCACGGGTAGCGACGCAAACAACAGGCTAGGTAGGACATTGGAAGGGACTTGTGGAAGTGATTTCGGTGCCACCCACTGGTTAAGATCATAGTGGGAAGTGAGTGTGCTGGAAGCTGAGAGGGAAGTGAGTGTACAGGAGGTTGAAGGGGAGGTGATTGTGCTGGAAGTTGAAAGGGAAGTGAGTTTGCAGGAGGTTGAAGAGGAGGTGAGTGTGCAGGAGGTTGAAGAGGAGGTGAGCGTGCTGGAAGTTGCAAGGGAAGTGAGTGTACAGGAGGTTGAAGGGGAGGTGAGTGTGCTGGAAGTTGCAAGGGAGGTGAGTGTGTAAGACGTTGAAGGGGAGGTGAGTGTGCACGAGGTTGAAGGGGAGGTGAGTGTGCACGAGGTTGAAGGGGAGGTGAGTGTGCACGAGGTTGAAGGGGAGGTGAGTGTGCACGAGGTTGAAGGGGAGGTGAGTGTGCACGAGGTTGAAGGGGAGGTGAGTGTGCACGAGGTTGAAGGGGAGGTGAGTGTGCAGGACTCTGAAGGGGAGGTGAGTGTGCAGGATGTTGAAGGGG